>NW_026046805.1:0-36218 GCF_023864275.1 Schistocerca cancellata | reverse complement strand
GTAAAGTGCGAGGCAGTGAGTTGGCATCAACAGTCGAGTGCACAATGGGGCTTCAGATGTGCTTGTTACCTCAGGCGCTGTGTGATTGTCGACATGGAGTCAAAACGGAGCAATTTGTGACTGTCCTTTCAATTTAAGACGTTAAATACAGACGGAATTTGTAGTCGTAATACCAGAGCATCGAAACTACTTGGAACTCTTGTGCATATGAACGTGATCGCGCCTTTGTACACTGGTCCCTTCGCCCCTATGAACCAACCAACCATCATGTCCGCGCACATCAGAGTAGCAAAGGATGGAAAACAGCGCATCTTTGTTGCGCTTGGGGGCGTAGCTCAGTTGGTAGAGCGTTCGCTTTGCATGTGAAAGGTCCCGGGTTCAAGCCCCGGCGCCTCCATGTTTTGTGGACAGTGCATGGTAAGTGTTGGTCGCGGCGAGCCTAAAGACACGCAAGATGTTGCAAAGCCAGCCTCACAGACTCATATGATGTATACTGACGTAAGGAGAGCAAGACGTGAATGTGAGGACCGGCTGTTGTCGAGGTGTCATCGAGTGCAAATCTATCTTAGGTATAACGGCCTAACCTCAATGAAGTCTAGAGTGTGGACAACACGTTCGTCTTACTCAGAGCGGTGGCCGAACGCTATTTTCGACGTTGTGCGTGCCACTTTAATTTTGGCCAACTACGATTCGATACAGAATGCAGGAAACCTGAAAGACACCCTCACGGACACATTGAGAGTAGTGTTTGTCTGCGGAATAATGGGAGTGCAAGGGTCTGTGATATTGATATGGTTGTATGTAGCACTATCCGTCATCAGGGGGCGTAGCTCAGATGGTAGAGCGCTCGCTTAGCATGCGAGAGGTACTGGGATCGATACCCAGCGTCTCCAGAATTTTTAACACACCAACATGCGCACACTGCCATGCAAATAATTCACAGCCAGCGAATGTGTCTAGGCAGATACGAGCGAACGATTAGCAGCCACAATTGGCAAGCGTGCTGTTACGCGCAGGAAGCACCCTCCTCCCAGCCCTATACTTAATTTAGAACCAGTACAAGTCTTCCCTTAAGATTCTCAAACCTATGTCGGAAAGATCTGCCTTGCGCCGAGTTCACAAAAATCCCACTGCACATTCCCATTCTTTACGTGCAGTCGCTGCTACTGGTGTTGCTAGTTGTGACTGCTGATGACAGATGCCGTAGCAATCAATTCATGGAGTGAGTTGTATGTTTTGCGACACTCTGTCTCTGACAAGCAAGCGGAGGTGACATAGGCGCGAACACGGGAAGTTTGCAGCTCCTCGCTGCCTGCAGAGACCGAGCAGCCACACTAGTTGGGCGGCCTAAGCCGTAGGCGAAATGTGCTCACTCGCTTGGGCGCGACGTCAAGCTCTAAATAAGGCTGTCACTAGCGTGAGCGTTGCGTGAGCGTCGTGTAAAGTCGGAAAAGTCGTCTGCATAGGTGAGTGCAATGTTTGGGGAGCGTTTCGTAGTTTGCGCAGTGCAATGGAGACGCGGAAACTTGTTGTGGCCCAGTCTTTTGCAGTTGGACGACAAGAGTGGTACACAGTAGTAAAGTGCGAGGCAGTGAGTTGGCATCAACAGTCGAGTGCACAATGGGGCTTCAGATGTGCTTGTTACCTCAGGCGCTGTGTGATTGTCGACATGGAGTGAAAACGGAGCAATTTGTGACTGTCCTTTCAATTTAAGACGTTAAATACAGACGGAATTTGTAGTCGTAATACTAGAGCATCGAAACTACTTGGAACTCTTGTGCATATGAACGTGATCGCGCCTTTGTACACTGGTCCCTTCGCCCCTATGAACCAACCAACCATCATGTCCGCGCACATCAGAGTAGCAAAGGATGGAAAACAGCGCATCTTTGTTGCGCTTGGGGGCGTAGCTCAGTTGGTAGAGCGTTCGCTTTGCATGTGAAAGGTCCCGGGTTCAAGCCCCGGCGCCTCCATGTTTTGTGGACAGTGCATGGTAAGTGTTGGTCGCGGCGAGCCTAAAGACACGCAAGATGTTGCAAAGCCAGCCTCACAGACTCATATGATGTATACTGACGTAAGGAGAGCAAGACGTGAATGTGAGGACCGGCTGTTGTCGAGGTGTCATCGAGTGCAAATCTATCTTAGGTATAACGGCCTAACCTCAATGAAGTCTAGAGTGTGGACAACACGTTCGTCTTACTCAGAGCGGTGGCCGAACGCTATTTTCGACGTTGTGCGTGCCACTTTAATTTTGGCCAACTACGATTCGATACAGAATGCAGGAAACCTGAAAGACACCCTCACGGACACATTGAGAGTAGTGTTTGTCTGCGGAATAATGGGAGTGCAAGGGTCTGTGATATTGATATGGTTGTATGTAGCACTATCCGTCATCAGGGGGCGTAGCTCAGATGGTAGAGCGCTCGCTTAGCATGCGAGAGGTACTGGGATCGATACCCAGCGTCTCCAGAATTTTTAACACACCAACATGCGCACACTGCCATGCAAATAATTCACAGCCAGCGAATGTGTCTAGGCAGATACGAGCGAACGATTAGCAGCCACAATTGGCAAGCGTGCTGTTACGCGCAGGAAGCACCCTCCTCCCAGCCCTATACTTAATTTAGAACCAGTACAAGTCTTCCCTTAAGATTCTCAAACCTATGTCGGAAAGATCTGCCTTGCGCCGAGTTCACAAAATCCCACTGCACATTCCCATTCTTTACGTGCAGTCGGCTGCTACTGGTGTTGCTAGTTGTGACTGCTGATGACAGATGCCGTAGCAATCAATTCATGGAGTGAGTTGTATGTTTTGCGACACTCTGTCTCTGACAAGCAAGCGGAGGTGACATAGGCGCGAACACGGGAAGTTTGCAGCTCCTCGCTGCCTGCAGAGACCGAGCAGCCACACTAGTTGGGCGGCCTAAGCCGTAGGCGAAATGTGCTCACTCGCTTGGGCGCGACGTCAAGCTCTAAATAAGGCTGTCACTAGCGTGAGCGTTGCGTGAGCGTCGTGTAAAGTCGGAAAAGTCGTCTGCATAGGTGAGTGCAATGTTTGGGGAGCGTTTCGTAGTTTGCGCAGTGCAATGGAGACGCGGAAACTTGTTGTGGCCCAGTCTTTTGCAGTTGGACGACAAGAGTGGTACACAGTAGTAAAGTGCGAGGCAGTGAGTTGGCATCAACAGTCGAGTGCACAATGGGGCTTCAGATGTGCTTGTTACCTCAGGCGCTGTGTGATTGTCGACATGGAGTGAAAACGGAGCAATTTGTGACTGTCCTTTCAATTTAAGACGTTAAATACAGACGGAATTTGTAGTCGTAATACTAGAGCATCGAAACTACTTGGAACTCTTGTGCATATGAACGTGATCGCGCCTTTGTACACTGGTCCCTTCGCCCCTATGAACCAACCAACCATCATGTCCGCGCACATCAGAGTAGCAAAGGATGGAAAACAGCGCATCTTTGTTGCGCTTGGGGCGTAGCTCAGTTGGTAGAGCGTTCGCTTTGCATGTGAAAGGTCCCGGGTTCAAGCCCCGGCGCCTCCATGTTTTGTGGACAGTGCATGGTAAGTGTTGGTCGCGGCGAGCCTAAAGACACGCAAGATGTTGCAAAGCCAGCCTCACAGACTCATATGATGTATACTGACGTAAGGAGAGCAAGACGTGAATGTGAGGACCGGCTGTTGTCGAGGTGTCATCGAGTGCAAATCTATCTTAGGTATAACGGCCTAACCTCAATGAAGTCTAGAGTGTGGACAACACGTTCGTCTTACTCAGAGCGGTGGCCGAACGCTATTTTCGACGTTGTGCGTGCCACTTTAATTTTGGCCAACTACGATTCGATACAGAATGCAGGAAACCTGAAAGACACCCTCACGGACACATTGAGAGTAGTGTTTGTCTGCGGAATAATGGGAGTGCAAGGGTCTGTGATATTGATATGGTTGTATGTAGCACTATCCGTCATCAGGGGGCGTAGCTCAGATGGTAGAGCGCTCGCTTAGCATGCGAGAGGTACTGGGATCGATACCCAGCGTCTCCAGAATTTTTAACACACCAACATGCGCACACTGCCATGCAAATAATTCACAGCCAGCGAATGTGTCTAGGCAGATACGAGCGAACGATTAGCAGCCACAATTGGCAAGCGTGCTGTTACGCGCAGGAAGCACCCTCCTCCCAGCCCTATACTTAATTTAGAACCAGTACAAGTCTTCCCTTAAGATTCTCAAACCTATGTCGGAAAGATCTGCCTTGCGCCGAGTTCACAAAAATCCCACTGCACATTCCCATTCTTTACGTGCAGTCGGCTGCTACTGGTGTTGCTAGTTGTGACTGCTGATGACAGATGCCGTAGCAATCAATTCATGGAGTGAGTTGTATGTTTTGCGACACTCTGTCTCTGACAAGCAAGCGGAGGTGACATAGGCGCGAACACGGGAAGTTTGCAGCTCCTCGCTGCCTGCAGAGACCGAGCAGCCACACTAGTTGGGCGGCCTAAGCCGTAGGCGAAATGTGCTCACTCGCTTGGGCGCGACGTCAAGCTCTAAATAAGGCTGTCACTAGCGTGAGCGTTGCGTGAGCGTCGTGTAAAGTCGGAAAAGTCGTCTGCATAGGTGAGTGCAATGTTTGGGGAGCGTTTCGTAGTTTGCGCAGTGCAATGGAGACGCGGAAACTTGTTGTGGCCCAGTCTTTTGCAGTTGGACGACAAGAGTGGTACACAGTAGTAAAGTGCGAGGCAGTGAGTTGGCATCAACAGTCGAGTGCACAATGGGGCTTCAGATGTGCTTGTTACCTCAGGCGCTGTGTGATTGTCGACATGGAGTGAAAACGGAGCAATTTGTGACTGTCCTTTCAATTTAAGACGTTAAATACAGACGGAATTTGTAGTCGTAATACTAGAGCATCGAAACTACTTGGAACTCTTGTGCATATGAACGTGATCGCGCCTTTGTACACTGGTCCCTTCGCCCCTATGAACCAACCAACCATCATGTCCGCGCACATCAGAGTAGCAAAGGATGGAAAACAGCGCATCTTTGTTGCGCTTGGGGGCGTAGCTCAGTTGGTAGAGCGTTCGCTTTGCATGTGAAAGGTCCCGGGTTCAAGCCCCGGCGCCTCCATGTTTTGTGGACAGTGCATGGTAAGTGTTGGTCGCGGCGAGCCTAAAGACACGCAAGATGTTGCAAAGCCAGCCTCACAGACTCATATGATGTATACTGACGTAAGGAGAGCAAGACGTGAATGTGAGGACCGGCTGTTGTCGAGGTGTCATCGAGTGCAAATCTATCTTAGGTATAACGGCCTAACCTCAATGAAGTCTAGAGTGTGGACAACACGTTCGTCTTACTCAGAGCGGTGGCCGAACGCTATTTTCGACGTTGTGCGTGCCACTTTAATTTTGGCCAACTACGATTCGATACAGAATGCAGGAAACCTGAAAGACACCCTCACGGACACATTGAGAGTAGTGTTTGTCTGCGGAATAATGGGAGTGCAAGGGTCTGTGATATTGATATGGTTGTATGTAGCACTATCCGTCATCAGGGGGCGTAGCTCAGATGGTAGAGCGCTCGCTTAGCATGCGAGAGGTACTGGGATCGATACCCAGCGTCTCCAGAATTTTTAACACACCAACATGCGCACACTGCCATGCAAATAATTCACAGCCAGCGAATGTGTCTAGGCAGATACGAGCGAACGATTAGCAGCCACAATTGGCAAGCGTGCTGTTACGCGCAGGAAGCACCCTCCTCCCAGCCCTATACTTAATTTAGAACCAGTACAAGTCTTCCCTTAAGATTCTCAAACCTATGTCGGAAAGATCTGCCTTGCGCCGAGTTCACAAAAATCCCACTGCACATTCCCATTCTTTACGTGCAGTCGGCTGCTACTGGTGTTGCTAGTTGTGACTGCTGATGACAGATGCCGTAGCAATCAATTCATGGAGTGAGTTGTATGTTTTGCGACACTCTGTCTCTGACAAGCAAGCGGAGGTGACATAGGCGCGAACACGGGAAGTTTGCAGCTCCTCGCTGCCTGCAGAGACCGAGCAGCCACACTAGTTGGGCGGCCTAAGCCGTAGGCGAAATGTGCTCACTCGCTTGGGCGCGACGTCAAGCTCTAAATAAGGCTGTCACTAGCGTGAGCGTTGCGTGAGCGTCGTGTAAAGTCGGAAAAGTCGTCTGCATAGGTGAGTGCAATGTTTGGGGAGCGTTTCGTAGTTTGCGCAGTGCAATGGAGACGCGGAAACTTGTTGTGGCCCAGTCTTTTGCAGTTGGACGACAAGAGTGGTACACAGTAGTAAAGTGCGAGGCAGTGAGTTGGCATCAACAGTCGAGTGCACAATGGGGCTTCAGATGTGCTTGTTACCTCAGGCGCTGTGTGATTGTCGACATGGAGTGAAAACGGAGCAATTTGTGACTGTCCTTTCAATTTAAGACGTTAAATACAGACGGAATTTGTAGTCGTAATACCAGAGCATCGAAACTACTTGGAACTCTTGTGCATATGAACGTGATCGCGCCTTTGTACACTGGTCCCTTCGCCCCTATGAACCAACCAACCATCATGTCCGCGCACATCAGAGTAGCAAAGGATGGAAAACAGCGCATCTTTGTTGCGCTTGGGGGCGTAGCTCAGTTGGTAGAGCGTTCGCTTTGCATGTGAAAGGTCCCGGGTTCAAGCCCCGGCGCCTCCATGTTTTGTGGACAGTGCATGGTAAGTGTTGGTCGCGGCGAGCCTAAAGACACGCAAGATGTTGCAAAGCCAGCCTCACAGACTCATATGATGTATACTGACGTAAGGAGAGCAAGACGTGAATGTGAGGACCGGCTGTTGTCGAGGTGTCATCGAGTGCAAATCTATCTTAGGTATAACGGCCTAACCTCAATGAAGTCTAGAGTGTGGACAACACGTTCGTCTTACTCAGAGCGGTGGCCGAACGCTATTTTCGACGTTGTGCGTGCCACTTTAATTTTGGCCAACTACGATTCGATACAGAATGCAGGAAACCTGAAAGACACCCTCACGGACACATTGAGAGTAGTGTTTGTCTGCGGAATAATGGGAGTGCAAGGGTCTGTGATATTGATATGGTTGTATGTAGCACTATCCGTCATCAGGGGGCGTAGCTCAGATGGTAGAGCGCTCGCTTAGCATGCGAGAGGTACTGGGATCGATACCCAGCGTCTCCAGAATTTTTAACACACCAACATGCGCACACTGCCATGCAAATAATTCACAGCCAGCGAATGTGTCTAGGCAGATACGAGCGAACGATTAGCAGCCACAATTGGCAAGCGTGCTGTTACGCGCAGGAAGCACCCTCCTCCCAGCCCTATACTTAATTTAGAACCAGTACAAGTCTTCCCTTAAGATTCTCAAACCTATGTCGGAAAGATCTGCCTTGCGCCGAGTTCACAAAAATCCCACTGCACATTCCCATTCTTTACGTGCAGTCGGCTGCTACTGGTGTTGCTAGTTGTGACTGCTGATGACAGATGCCGTAGCAATCAATTCATGGAGTGAGTTGTATGTTTTGCGACACTCTGTCTCTGACAAGCAAGCGGAGGTGACATAGGCGCGAACACGGGAAGTTTGCAGCTCCTCGCTGCCTGCAGAGACCGAGCAGCCACACTAGTTGGGCGGCCTAAGCCGTAGGCGAAATGTGCTCACTCGCTTGGGCGCGACGTCAAGCTCTAAATAAGGCTGTCACTAGCGTGAGCGTTGCGTGAGCGTCGTGTAAAGTCGGAAAAGTCGTCTGCATAGGTGAGTGCAATGTTTGGGGAGCGTTTCGTAGTTTGCGCAGTGCAATGGAGACGCGGAAACTTGTTGTGGCCCAGTCTTTTGCAGTTGGACGACAAGAGTGGTACACAGTAGTAAAGTGCGAGGCAGTGAGTTGGCATCAACAGTCGAGTGCACAATGGGGCTTCAGATGTGCTTGTTACCTCAGGCGCTGTGTGATTGTCGACATGGAGTGAAAACGGAGCAATTTGTGACTGTCCTTTCAATTTAAGACGTTAAATACAGACGGAATTTGTAGTCGTAATACTAGAGCATCGAAACTACTTGGAACTCTTGTGCATATGAACGTGATCGCGCCTTTGTACACTGGTCCCTTCGCCCCTATGAACCAACCAACCATCATGTCCGCGCACATCAGAGTAGCAAAGGATGGAAAACAGCGCATCTTTGTTGCGCTTGGGGGCGTAGCTCAGTTGGTAGAGCGTTCGCTTTGCATGTGAAAGGTCCCGGGTTCAAGCCCCGGCGCCTCCATGTTTTGTGGACAGTGCATGGTAAGTGTTGGTCGCGGCGAGCCTAAAGACACGCAAGATGTTGCAAAGCCAGCCTCACAGACTCATATGATGTATACTGACGTAAGGAGAGCAAGACGTGAATGTGAGGACCGGCTGTTGTCGAGGTGTCATCGAGTGCAAATCTATCTTAGGTATAACGGCCTAACCTCAATGAAGTCTAGAGTGTGGACAACACGTTCGTCTTACTCAGAGCGGTGGCCGAACGCTATTTTCGACGTTGTGCGTGCCACTTTAATTTTGGCCAACTACGATTCGATACAGAATGCAGGAAACCTGAAAGACACCCTCACGGACACATTGAGAGTAGTGTTTGTCTGCGGAATAATGGGAGTGCAAGGGTCTGTGATATTGATATGGTTGTATGTAGCACTATCCGTCATCAGGGGGCGTAGCTCAGATGGTAGAGCGCTCGCTTAGCATGCGAGAGGTACTGGGATCGATACCCAGCGTCTCCAGAATTTTTAACACACCAACATGCGCACACTGCCATGCAAATAATTCACAGCCAGCGAATGTGTCTAGGCAGATACGAGCGAACGATTAGCAGCCACAATTGGCAAGCGTGCTGTTACGCGCAGGAAGCACCCTCCTCCCAGCCCTATACTTAATTTAGAACCAGTACAAGTCTTCCCTTAAGATTCTCAAACCTATGTCGGAAAGATCTGCCTTGCGCCGAGTTCACAAAAATCCCACTGCACATTCCCATTCTTTACGTGCAGTCGGCTGCTACTGGTGTTGCTAGTTGTGACTGCTGATGACAGATGCCGTAGCAATCAATTCATGGAGTGAGTTGTATGTTTTGCGACACTCTGTCTCTGACAAGCAAGCGGAGGTGACATAGGCGCGAACACGGGAAGTTTGCAGCTCCTCGCTGCCTGCAGAGACCGAGCAGCCACACTAGTTGGGCGGCCTAAGCCGTAGGCGAAATGTGCTCACTCGCTTGGGCGCGACGTCAAGCTCTAAATAAGGCTGTCACTAGCGTGAGCGTTGCGTGAGCGTCGTGTAAAGTCGGAAAAGTCGTCTGCATAGGTGAGTGCAATGTTTGGGGAGCGTTTCGTAGTTTGCGCAGTGCAATGGAGACGCGGAAACTTGTTGTGGCCCAGTCTTTTGCAGTTGGACGACAAGAGTGGTACACAGTAGTAAAGTGCGAGGCAGTGAGTTGGCATCAACAGTCGAGTGCACAATGGGGCTTCAGATGTGCTTGTTACCTCAGGCGCTGTGTGATTGTCGACATGGAGTGAAAACGGAGCAATTTGTGACTGTCCTTTCAATTTAAGACGTTAAATACAGACGGAATTTGTAGTCGTAATACCAGAGCATCGAAACTACTTGGAACTCTTGTGCATATGAACGTGATCGCGCCTTTGTACACTGGTCCCTTCGCCCCTATGAACCAACCAACCATCATGTCCGCGCACATCAGAGTAGCAAAGGATGGAAAACAGCGCATCTTTGTTGCGCTTGGGGGCGTAGCTCAGTTGGTAGAGCGTTCGCTTTGCATGTGAAAGGTCCCGGGTTCAAGCCCCGGCGCCTCCATGTTTTGTGGACAGTGCATGGTAAGTGTTGGTCGCGGCGAGCCTAAAGACACGCAAGATGTTGCAAAGCCAGCCTCACAGACTCATATGATGTATACTGACGTAAGGAGAGCAAGACGTGAATGTGAGGACCGGCTGTTGTCGAGGTGTCATCGAGTGCAAATCTATCTTAGGTATAACGGCCTAACCTCAATGAAGTCTAGAGTGTGGACAACACGTTCGTCTTACTCAGAGCGGTGGCCGAACGCTATTTTCGACGTTGTGCGTGCCACTTTAATTTTGGCCAACTACGATTCGATACAGAATGCAGGAAACCTGAAAGACACCCTCACGGACACATTGAGAGTAGTGTTTGTCTGCGGAATAATGGGAGTGCAAGGGTCTGTGATATTGATATGGTTGTATGTAGCACTATCCGTCATCAGGGGGCGTAGCTCAGATGGTAGAGCGCTCGCTTAGCATGCGAGAGGTACTGGGATCGATACCCAGCGTCTCCAGAATTTTTAACACACCAACATGCGCACACTGCCATGCAAATAATTCACAGCCAGCGAATGTGTCTAGGCAGATACGAGCGAACGATTAGCAGCCACAATTGGCAAGCGTGCTGTTACGCGCAGGAAGCACCCTCCTCCCAGCCCTATACTTAATTTAGAACCAGTACAAGTCTTCCCTTAAGATTCTCAAACCTATGTCGGAAAGATCTGCCTTGCGCCGAGTTCACAAAAATCCCACTGCACATTCCCATTCTTTACGTGCAGTCGGCTGCTACTGGTGTTGCTAGTTGTGACTGCTGATGACAGATGCCGTAGCAATCAATTCATGGAGTGAGTTGTATGTTTTGCGACACTCTGTCTCTGACAAGCAAGCGGAGGTGACATAGGCGCGAACACGGGAAGTTTGCAGCTCCTCGCTGCCTGCAGAGACCGAGCAGCCACACTAGTTGGGCGGCCTAAGCCGTAGGCGAAATGTGCTCACTCGCTTGGGCGCGACGTCAAGCTCTAAATAAGGCTGTCACTAGCGTGAGCGTTGCGTGAGCGTCGTGTAAAGTCGGAAAAGTCGTCTGCATAGGTGAGTGCAATGTTTGGGGAGCGTTTCGTAGTTTGCGCAGTGCAATGGAGACGCGGAAACTTGTTGTGGCCCAGTCTTTTGCAGTTGGACGACAAGAGTGGTACACAGTAGTAAAGTGCGAGGCAGTGAGTTGGCATCAACAGTCGAGTGCACAATGGGGCTTCAGATGTGCTTGTTACCTCAGGCGCTGTGTGATTGTCGACATGGAGTGAAAACGGAGCAATTTGTGACTGTCCTTTCAATTTAAGACGTTAAATACAGACGGAATTTGTAGTCGTAATACTAGAGCATCGAAACTACTTGGAACTCTTGTGCATATGAACGTGATCGCGCCTTTGTACACTGGTCCCTTCGCCCCTATGAACCAACCAACCATCATGTCCGCGCACATCAGAGTAGCAAAGGATGGAAAACAGCGCATCTTTGTTGCGCTTGGGGGCGTAGCTCAGTTGGTAGAGCGTTCGCTTTGCATGTGAAAGGTCCCGGGTTCAAGCCCCGGCGCCTCCATGTTTTGTGGACAGTGCATGGTAAGTGTTGGTCGCGGCGAGCCTAAAGACACGCAAGATGTTGCAAAGCCAGCCTCACAGACTCATATGATGTATACTGACGTAAGGAGAGCAAGACGTGAATGTGAGGACCGGCTGTTGTCGAGGTGTCATCGAGTGCAAATCTATCTTAGGTATAACGGCCTAACCTCAATGAAGTCTAGAGTGTGGACAACACGTTCGTCTTACTCAGAGCGGTGGCCGAACGCTATTTTCGACGTTGTGCGTGCCACTTTAATTTTGGCCAACTACGATTCGATACAGAATGCAGGAAACCTGAAAGACACCCTCACGGACACATTGAGAGTAGTGTTTGTCTGCGGAATAATGGGAGTGCAAGGGTCTGTGATATTGATATGGTTGTATGTAGCACTATCCGTCATCAGGGGGCGTAGCTCAGATGGTAGAGCGCTCGCTTAGCATGCGAGAGGTACTGGGATCGATACCCAGCGTCTCCAGAATTTTTAACACACCAACATGCGCACACTGCCATGCAAATAATTCACAGCCAGCGAATGTGTCTAGGCAGATACGAGCGAACGATTAGCAGCCACAATTGGCAAGCGTGCTGTTACGCGCAGGAAGCACCCTCCTCCCAGCCCTATACTTAATTTAGAACCAGTACAAGTCTTCCCTTAAGATTCTCAAACCTATGTCGGAAAGATCTGCCTTGCGCCGAGTTCACAAAAATCCCACTGCACATTCCCATTCTTTACGTGCAGTCGGCTGCTACTGGTGTTGCTAGTTGTGACTGCTGATGACAGATGCCGTAGCAATCAATTCATGGAGTGAGTTGTATGTTTTGCGACACTCTGTCTCTGACAAGCAAGCGGAGGTGACATAGGCGCGAACACGGGAAGTTTGCAGCTCCTCGCTGCCTGCAGAGACCGAGCAGCCACACTAGTTGGGCGGCCTAAGCCGTAGGCGAAATGTGCTCACTCGCTTGGGCGCGACGTCAAGCTCTAAATAAGGCTGTCACTAGCGTGAGCGTTGCGTGAGCGTCGTGTAAAGTCGGAAAAGTCGTCTGCATAGGTGAGTGCAATGTTTGGGGAGCGTTTCGTAGTTTGCGCAGTGCAATGGAGACGCGGAAACTTGTTGTGGCCCAGTCTTTTGCAGTTGGACGACAAGAGTGGTACACAGTAGTAAAGTGCGAGGCAGTGAGTTGGCATCAACAGTCGAGTGCACAATGGGGCTTCAGATGTGCTTGTTACCTCAGGCGCTGTGTGATTGTCGACATGGAGTGAAAACGGAGCAATTTGTGACTGTCCTTTCAATTTAAGACGTTAAATACAGACGGAATTTGTAGTCGTAATACCAGAGCATCGAAACTACTTGGAACTCTTGTGCATATGAACGTGATCGCGCCTTTGTACACTGGTCCCTTCGCCCCTATGAACCAACCAACCATCATGTCCGCGCACATCAGAGTAGCAAAGGATGGAAAACAGCGCATCTTTGTTGCGCTTGGGGGCGTAGCTCAGTTGGTAGAGCGTTCGCTTTGCATGTGAAAGGTCCCGGGTTCAAGCCCCGGCGCCTCCATGTTTTGTGGACAGTGCATGGTAAGTGTTGGTCGCGGCGAGCCTAAAGACACGCAAGATGTTGCAAAGCCAGCCTCACAGACTCATATGATGTATACTGACGTAAGGAGAGCAAGACGTGAATGTGAGGACCGGCTGTTGTCGAGGTGTCATCGAGTGCAAATCTATCTTAGGTATAACGGCCTAACCTCAATGAAGTCTAGAGTGTGGACAACACGTTCGTCTTACTCAGAGCGGTGGCCGAACGCTATTTTCGACGTTGTGCGTGCCACTTTAATTTTGGCCAACTACGATTCGATACAGAATGCAGGAAACCTGAAAGACACCCTCACGGACACATTGAGAGTAGTGTTTGTCTGCGGAATAATGGGAGTGCAAGGGTCTGTGATATTGATATGGTTGTATGTAGCACTATCCGTCATCAGGGGGCGTAGCTCAGATGGTAGAGCGCTCGCTTAGCATGCGAGAGGTACTGGGATCGATACCCAGCGTCTCCAGAATTTTTAACACACCAACATGCGCACACTGCCATGCAAATAATTCACAGCCAGCGAATGTGTCTAGGCAGATACGAGCGAACGATTAGCAGCCACAATTGGCAAGCGTGCTGTTACGCGCAGGAAGCACCCTCCTCCCAGCCCTATACTTAATTTAGAACCAGTACAAGTCTTCCCTTAAGATTCTCAAACCTATGTCGGAAAGATCTGCCTTGCGCCGAGTTCACAAAAATCCCACTGCACATTCCCATTCTTTACGTGCAGTCGGCTGCTACTGGTGTTGCTAGTTGTGACTGCTGATGACAGATGCCGTAGCAATCAATTCATGGAGTGAGTTGTATGTTTTGCGACACTCTGTCTCTGACAAGCAAGCGGAGGTGACATAGGCGCGAACACGGGAAGTTTGCAGCTCCTCGCTGCCTGCAGAGACCGAGCAGCCACACTAGTTGGGCGGCCTAAGCCGTAGGCGAAATGTGCTCACTCGCTTGGGCGCGACGTCAAGCTCTAAATAAGGCTGTCACTAGCGTGAGCGTTGCGTGAGCGTCGTGTAAAGTCGGAAAAGTCGTCTGCATAGGTGAGTGCAATGTTTGGGGAGCGTTTCGTAGTTTGCGCAGTGCAATGGAGACGCGGAAACTTGTTGTGGCCCAGTCTTTTGCAGTTGGACGACAAGAGTGGTACACAGTAGTAAAGTGCGAGGCAGTGAGTTGGCATCAACAGTCGAGTGCACAATGGGGCTTCAGATGTGCTTGTTACCTCAGGCGCTGTGTGATTGTCGACATGGAGTGAAAACGGAGCAATTTGTGACTGTCCTTTCAATTTAAGACGTTAAATACAGACGGAATTTGTAGTCGTAATACTAGAGCATCGAAACTACTTGGAACTCTTGTGCATATGAACGTGATCGCGCCTTTGTACACTGGTCCCTTCGCCCCTATGAACCAACCAACCATCATGTCCGCGCACATCAGAGTAGCAAAGGATGGAAAACAGCGCATCTTTGTTGCGCTTGGGGGCGTAGCTCAGTTGGTAGAGCGTTCGCTTTGCATGTGAAAGGTCCCGGGTTCAAGCCCCGGCGCCTCCATGTTTTGTGGACAGTGCATGGTAAGTGTTGGTCGCGGCGAGCCTAAAGACACGCAAGATGTTGCAAAGCCAGCCTCACAGACTCATATGATGTATACTGACGTAAGGAGAGCAAGACGTGAATGTGAGGACCGGCTGTTGTCGAGGTGTCATCGAGTGCAAATCTATCTTAGGTATAACGGCCTAACCTCAATGAAGTCTAGAGTGTGGACAACACGTTCGTCTTACTCAGAGCGGTGGCCGAACGCTATTTTCGACGTTGTGCGTGCCACTTTAATTTTGGCCAACTACGATTCGATACAGAATGCAGGAAACCTGAAAGACACCCTCACGGACACATTGAGAGTAGTGTTTGTCTGCGGAATAATGGGAGTGCAAGGGTCTGTGATATTGATATGGTTGTATGTAGCACTATCCGTCATCAGGGGGCGTAGCTCAGATGGTAGAGCGCTCGCTTAGCATGCGAGAGGTACTGGGATCGATACCCAGCGTCTCCAGAATTTTTAACACACCAACATGCGCACACTGCCATGCAAATAATTCACAGCCAGCGAATGTGTCTAGGCAGATACGAGCGAACGATTAGCAGCCACAATTGGCAAGCGTGCTGTTACGCGCAGGAAGCACCCTCCTCCCAGCCCTATACTTAATTTAGAACCAGTACAAGTCTTCCCTTAAGATTCTCAAACCTATGTCGGAAAGATCTGCCTTGCGCCGAGTTCACAAAAATCCCACTGCACATTCCCATTCTTTACGTGCAGTCGGCTGCTACTGGTGTTGCTAGTTGTGACTGCTGATGACAGATGCCGTAGCAATCAATTCATGGAGTGAGTTGTATGTTTTGCGACACTCTGTCTCTGACAAGCAAGCGGAGGTGACATAGGCGCGAACACGGGAAGTTTGCAGCTCCTCGCTGCCTGCAGAGACCGAGCAGCCACACTAGTTGGGCGGCCTAAGCCGTAGGCGAAATGTGCTCACTCGCTTGGGCGCGACGTCAAGCTCTAAATAAGGCTGTCACTAGCGTGAGCGTTGCGTGAGCGTCGTGTAAAGTCGGAAAAGTCGTCTGCATAGGTGAGTGCAATGTTTGGGGAGCGTTTCGTAGTTTGCGCAGTGCAATGGAGACGCGGAAACTTGTTGTGGCCCAGTCTTTTGCAGTTGGACGACAAGAGTGGTACACAGTAGTAAAGTGCGAGGCAGTGAGTTGGCATCAACAGTCGAGTGCACAATGGGGCTTCAGATGTGCTTGTTACCTCAGGCGCTGTGTGATTGTCGACATGGAGTGAAAACGGAGCAATTTGTGACTGTCCTTTCAATTTAAGACGTTAAATACAGACGGAATTTGTAGTCGTAATACTAGAGCATCGAAACTACTTGGAACTCTTGTGCATATGAACGTGATCGCGCCTTTGTACACTGGTCCCTTCGCCCCTATGAACCAACCAACCATCATGTCCGCGCACATCAGAGTAGCAAAGGATGGAAAACAGCGCATCTTTGTTGCGCTTGGGGGCGTAGCTCAGTTGGTAGAGCGTTCGCTTTGCATGTGAAAGGTCCCGGGTTCAAGCCCCGGCGCCTCCATGTTTTGTGGACAGTGCATGGTAAGTGTTGGTCGCGGCGAGCCTAAAGACACGCAAGATGTTGCAAAGCCAGCCTCACAGACTCATATGATGTATACTGACGTAAGGAGAGCAAGACGTGAATGTGAGGACCGGCTGTTGTCGAGGTGTCATCGAGTGCAAATCTATCTTAGGTATAACGGCCTAACCTCAATGAAGTCTAGAGTGTGGACAACACGTTCGTCTTACTCAGAGCGGTGGCCGAACGCTATTTTCGACGTTGTGCGTGCCACTTTAATTTTGGCCAACTACGATTCGATACAGAATGCAGGAAACCTGAAAGACACCCTCACGGACACATTGAGAGTAGTGTTTGTCTGCGGAATAATGGGAGTGCAAGGGTCTGTGATATTGATATGGTTGTATGTAGCACTATCCGTCATCAGGGGGCGTAGCTCAGATGGTAGAGCGCTCGCTTAGCATGCGAGAGGTACTGGGATCGATACCCAGCGTCTCCAGAATTTTTAACACACCAACATGCGCACACTGCCATGCAAATAATTCACAGCCAGCGAATGTGTCTAGGCAGATACGAGCGAACGATTAGCAGCCACAATTGGCAAGCGTGCTGTTACGCGCAGGAAGCACCCTCCTCCCAGCCCTATACTTAATTTAGAACCAGTACAAGTCTTCCCTTAAGATTCTCAAACCTATGTCGGAAAGATCTGCCTTGCGCCGAGTTCACAAAAATCCCACTGCACATTCCCATTCTTTACGTGCAGTCGGCTGCTACTGGTGTTGCTAGTTGTGACTGCTGATGACAGATGCCGTAGCAATCAATTCATGGAGTGAGTTGTATGTTTTGCGACACTCTGTCTCTGACAAGCAAGCGGAGGTGACATAGGCGCGAACACGGGAAGTTTGCAGCTCCTCGCTGCCTGCAGAGACCGAGCAGCCACACTAGTTGGGCGGCCTAAGCCGTAGGCGAAATGTGCTCACTCGCTTGGGCGCGACGTCAAGCTCTAAATAAGGCTGTCACTAGCGTGAGCGTTGCGTGAGCGTCGTGTAAAGTCGGAAAAGTCGTCTGCATAGGTGAGTGCAATGTTTGGGGAGCGTTTCGTAGTTTGCGCAGTGCAATGGAGACGCGGAAACTTGTTGTGGCCCAGTCTTTTGCAGTTGGACGACAAGAGTGGTACACAGTAGTAAAGTGCGAGGCAGTGGGTTGGCATCAACAGTCGAGTGCACAATGGGGCTTCAGATGTGCTTGTTACCTCAGGCGCTGTGTGATTGTCGACATGGAGTCAAAACGGAGCAATTTGTGACTGTCCTTTCAATTTAAGACGTTAAATACAGACGGAATTTGTAGTCGTAATACCAGAGCATCGAAACTACTTGGAACTCTTGTGCATATGAACGTGATCGCGCCTTTGTACACTGGTCCCTTCGCCCCTATGAACCAACCAACCATCATGTCCGCGCACATCAGAGTAGCAAAGGATGGAAAACAGCGCATCTTTGTTGCGCTTGGGGGCGTAGCTCAGTTGGTAGAGCGTTCGCTTTGCATGTGAAAGGTCCCGGGTTCAAGCCCCGGCGCCTCCATGTTTTGTGGACAGTGCATGGTAAGTGTTGGTCGCGGCGAGCCTAAAGACACGCAAGATGTTGCAAAGCCAGCCTCACAGACTCATATGATGTATACTGACGTAAGGAGAGCAAGACGTGAATGTGAGGACCGGCTGTTGTCGAGGTGTCATCGAGTGCAAATCTATCTTAGGTATAACGGCCTAACCTCAATGAAGTCTAGAGTGTGGACAACACGTTCGTCTTACTCAGAGCGGTGGCCGAACGCTATTTTCGACGTTGTGCGTGCCACTTTAATTTTGGCCAACTACGATTCGATACAGAATGCAGGAAACCTGAAAGACACCCTCACGGACACATTGAGAGTAGTGTTTGTCTGCGGAATAATGGGAGTGCAAGGGTCTGTGATATTGATATGGTTGTATGTAGCACTATCCGTCATCAGGGGGCGTAGCTCAGATGGTAGAGCGCTCGCTTAGCATGCGAGAGGTACTGGGATCGATACCCAGCGTCTCCAGAATTTTTAACACACCAACATGCGCACACTGCCATGCAAATAATTCACAGCCAGCGAATGTGTCTAGGCAGATACGAGCGAACGATTAGCAGCCACAATTGGCAAGCGTGCTGTTACGCGCAGGAAGCACCCTCCTCCCAGCCCTATACTTAATTTAGAACCAGTACAAGTCTTCCCTTAAGATTCTCAAACCTATGTCGGAAAGATCTGCCTTGCGCCGAGTTCACAAAAATCCCACTGCACATTCCCATTCTTTACGTGCAGTCGGCTGCTACTGGTGTTGCTAGTTGTGACTGCTGATGACAGATGCCGTAGCAATCAATTCATGGAGTGAGTTGTATGTTTTGCGACACTCTGTCTCTGACAAGCAAGCGGAGGTGACATAGGCGCGAACACGGGAAGTTTGCAGCTCCTCGCTGCCTGCAGAGACCGAGCAGCCACACTAGTTGGGCGGCCTAAGCCGTAGGCGAAATGTGCTCACTCGCTTGGGCGCGACGTCAAGCTCTAAATAAGGCTGTCACTAGCGTGAGCGTTGCGTGAGCGTCGTGTAAAGTCGGAAAAGTCGTCTGCATAGGTGAGTGCAATGTTTGGGGAGCGTTTCGTAGTTTGCGCAGTGCAATGGAGACGCGGAAACTTGTTGTGGCCCAGTCTTTTGCAGTTGGACGACAAGAGTGGTACACAGTAGTAAAGTGCGAGGCAGTGAGTTGGCATCAACAGTCGAGTGCACAATGGGGCTTCAGATGTGCTTGTTACCTCAGGCGCTGTGTGATTGTCGACATGGAGTCAAAACGGAGCAATTTGTGACTGTCCTTTCAATTTAAGACGTTAAATACAGACGGAATTTGTAGTCGTAATACCAGAGCATCGAAACTACTTGGAACTCTTGTGCATATGAACGTGATCGCGCCTTTGTACACTGGTCCCTTCGCCCCTATGAACCAACCAACCATCATGTCCGCGCACATCAGAGTAGCAAAGGATGGAAAACAGCGCATCTTTGTTGCGCTTGGGGGCGTAGCTCAGTTGGTAGAGCGTTCGCTTTGCATGTGAAAGGTCCCGGGTTCAAGCCCCGGCGCCTCCATGTTTTGTGGACAGTGCATGGTAAGTGTTGGTCGCGGCGAGCCTAAAGACACGCAAGATGTTGCAAAGCCAGCCTCACAGACTCATATGATGTATACTGACGTAAGGAGAGCAAGACGTGAATGTGAGGACCGGCTGTTGTCGAGGTGTCATCGAGTGCAAATCTATCTTAGGTATAACGGCCTAACCTCAATGAAGTCTAGAGTGTGGACAACACGTTCGTCTTACTCAGAGCGGTGGCCGAACGCTATTTTCGACGTTGTGCGTGCCACTTTAATTTTGGCCAACTACGATTCGATACAGAATGCAGGAAACCTGAAAGACACCCTCACGGACACATTGAGAGTAGTGTTTGTCTGCGGAATAATGGGAGTGCAAGGGTCTGTGATATTGATATGGTTGTATGTAGCACTATCCGTCATCAGGGGGCGTAGCTCAGATGGTAGAGCGCTCGCTTAGCATGCGAGAGGTACTGGGATCGATACCCAGCGTCTCCAGAATTTTTAACACACCAACATGCGCACACTGCCATGCAAATAATTCACAGCCAGCGAATGTGTCTAGGCAGATACGAGCGAACGATTAGCAGCCACAATTGGCAAGCGTGCTGTTACGCGCAGGAAGCACCCTCCTCCCAGCCCTATACTTAATTTAGAACCAGTACAAGTCTTCCCTTAAGATTCTCAAACCTATGTCGGAAAGATCTGCCTTGCGCCGAGTTCACAAAAATCCCACTGCACATTCCCATTCTTTACGTGCAGTCGGCTGCTACTGGTGTTGCTAGTTGTGACTGCTGATGACAGATGCCGTAGCAATCAATTCATGGAGTGAGTTGTATGTTTTGCGACACTCTGTCTCTGACAAGCAAGCGGAGGTGACATAGGCGCGAACACGGGAAGTTTGCAGCTCCTCGCTGCCTGCAGAGACCGAGCAGCCACACTAGTTGGGCGGCCTAAGCCGTAGGCGAAATGTGCTCACTCGCTTGGGCGCGACGTCAAGCTCTAAATAAGGCTGTCACTAGCGTGAGCGTCGTGTAAAGTCGGAAAAGTCGTCTGCATAGGTGAGTGCAATGTTTGGGGAGCGTTTCGTAGTTTGCGCAGTGCAATGGAGACGCGGAAACTTGTTGTGGCCCAGTCTTTTGCAGTTGGACGACAAGAGTGGTACACAGTAGTAAAGTGCGAGGCAGTGAGTTGGCATCAACAGTCGAGTGCACAATGGGGCTTCAGATGTGCTTGTTACCTCAGGCGCTGTGTGATTGTCGACATGGAGTCAAAACGGAGCAATTTGTGACTGTCCTTTCAATTTAAGACGTTAAATACAGACGGAATTTGTAGTCGTAATACCAGAGCATCGAAACTACTTGGAACTCTTGTGCATATGAACGTGATCGCGCCTTTGTACACTGGTCCCTTCGCCCCTATGAACCAACCAACCATCATGTCCGCGCACATCAGAGTAGCAAAGGATGGAAAACAGCGCATCTTTGTTGCGCTTGGGGGCGTAGCTCAGTTGGTAGAGCGTTCGCTTTGCATGTGAAAGGTCCCGGGTTCAAGCCCCGGCGCCTCCATGTTTTGTGGACAGTGCATGGTAAGTGTTGGTCGCGGCGAGCCTAAAGACACGCAAGATGTTGCAAAGCCAGCCTCACAGACTCATATGATGTATACTGACGTAAGGAGAGCAAGACGTGAATGTGAGGACCGGCTGTTGTCGAGGTGTCATCGAGTGCAAATCTATCTTAGGTATAACGGCCTAACCTCAATGAAGTCTAGAGTGTGGACAACACGTTCGTCTTACTCAGAGCGGTGGCCGAACGCTATTTTCGACGTTGTGCGTGCCACTTTAATTTTGGCCAACTACGATTCGATACAGAATGCAGGAAACCTGAAAGACACCCTCACGGACACATTGAGAGTAGTGCTTGTCTGCGGAATAATGGGAGTGCAAGGGTCTGTGATATTGATATGGTTGTATGTAGCACTATCCGTCATCAGGGGGCGTAGCTCAGATGGTAGAGCGCTCGCTTAGCATGCGAGAGGTACTGGGATCGATACCCAGCGTCTCCAGAATTTTTAACACACCAACATGCGCACACTGCCATGCAAATAATTCACAGCCAGCGAATGTGTCTAGGCAGATACGAGCGAACGATTAGCAGCCACAATTGGCAAGCGTGCTGTTACGCGCAGGAAGCACCCTCCTCCCAGCCCTATACTTAATTTAGAACCAGTACAAGTCTTCCCTTAAGATTCTCAAACCTATGTCGGAAAGATCTGCCTTGCGCCGAGTTCACAAAAATCCCACTGCACATTCCCATTCTTTACGTGCAGTCGGCTGCTACTGGTGTTGCTAGTTGTGACTGCTGATGACAGATGCCGTAGCAATCAATTCATGGAGTGAGTTGTATGTTTTGCGACACTCTGTCTCTGACAAGCAAGCGGAGGTGACATAGGCGCGAACACGGGAAGTTTGCAGCTCCTCGCTGCCTGCAGAGACCGAGCAGCCACACTAGTTGGGCGGCCTAAGCCGTAGGCGAAATGTGCTCACTCGCTTGGGCGCGACGTCAAGCTCTAAATAAGGCTGTCACTAGCGTGAGCGTTGCGTGAGCGTCGTGTAAAGTCGGAAAAGTCGTCTGCATAGGTGAGTGCAATGTTTGGGGAGCGTTTCGTAGTTTGCGCAGTGCAATGGAGACGCGGAAACTTGTTGTGGCCCAGTCTTTTGCAGTTGGACGACAAGAGTGGTACACAGTAGTAAAGTGCGAGGCAGTGAGTTGGCATCAACAGTCGAGTGCACAATGGGGCTTCAGATGTGCTTGTTACCTCAGGCGCTGTGTGATTGTCGACATGGAGTCAAAACGGAGCAATTTGTGACTGTCCTTTCAATTTAAGACGTTAAATACAGACGGAATTTGTAGTCGTAATACCAGAGCATCGAAACTACTTGGAACTCTTGTGCATATGAACGTGATCGCGCCTTTGTACACTGGTCCCTTCGCCCCTATGAACCAACCAACCATCATGTCCGCGCACATCAGAGTAGCAAAGGATGGAAAACAGCGCATCTTTGTTGCGCTTGGGGGCGTAGCTCAGTTGGTAGAGCGTTCGCTTTGCATGTGAAAGGTCCCGGGTTCAAGCCCCGGCGCCTCCATGTTTTGTGGACAGTGCATGGTAAGTGTTGGTCGCGGCGAGCCTAAAGACACGCAAGATGTTGCAAAGCCAGCCTCACAGACTCATATGATGTATACTGACGTAAGGAGAGCAAGACGTGAATGTGAGGACCGGCTGTTGTCGAGGTGTCATCGAGTGCAAATCTATCTTAGGTATAACGGCCTAACCTCAATGAAGTCTAGAGTGTGGACAACACGTTCGTCTTACTCAGAGCGGTGGCCGAACGCTATTTTCGACGTTGTGCGTGCCACTTTAATTTTGGCCAACTGCGATTCGATACAGAATGCAGGAAACCTGAAAGACACCCTCACGGACACATTGAGAGTAGTGTTTGTCTGCGGAATAATGGGAGTGCAAGGGTCTGTGATATTGATATGGTTGTATGTAGCACTATCCGTCATCAGGGGGCGTAGCTCAGATGGTAGAGCGCTCGCTTAGCATGCGAGAGGTACTGGGATCGATACCCAGCGTCTCCAGAATTTTTAACACACCAACATGCGCACACTGCCATGCAAATAATTCACAGCCAGCGAATGTGTCTAGGCAGATACGAGCGAACGATTAGCAGCCACAATTGGCAAGCGTGCTGTTACGCGCAGGAAGCACCCTCCTCCCAGCCCTATACTTAATTTAGAACCAGTACAAGTCTTCCCTTAAGATTCTCAAACCTATGTCGGAAAGATCTGCCTTGCGCCGAGTTCACAAAAATCCCACTGCACATTCCCATTCTTTACGTGCAGTCGGCTGCTACTGGTGTTGCTAGTTGTGACTGCTGATGACAGATGCCGTAGCAATCAATTCATGGAGTGAGTTGTATGTTTTGCGACACTCTGTCTCTGACAAGCAAGCGGAGGTGACATAGGCGCGAACACGGGAAGTTTGCAGCTCCTCGCTGCCTGCAGAGACCGAGCAGCCACACTAGTTGGGCGGCCTAAGCCGTAGGCGAAATGTGCTCACTCGCTTGGGCGCGACGTCAAGCTCTAAATAAGGCTGTCACTAGCGTGAGCGTCGTGTAAAGTCGGAAAAGTCGTCTGCATGGGTGAGTGCAATGTTTGGGGAGCGTTTCGTAGTTTGCGCAGTGCAATGGAGACGCGGAAACTTGTTGTGGCCCAGTCTTTTGCAGTTGGACGACAAGAGTGGTACACAGTAGTAAAGTGCGAGGCAGTGAGTTGGCATCAACAGTCGAGTGCACAATGGGGCTTCAGATGTGCTTGTTACCTCAGGCGCTGTGTGATTGTCGACATGGAGTGAAAACGGAGCAATTTGTGACTGTCCTTTCAATTTAAGACGTTAAATACAGACGGAATTTGTAGTCGTAATACCAGAGCATCGAAACTACTTGGAACTCTTGTGCATATGAACGTGATCGCGCCTTTGTACACTGGTCCCTTCGCCCCTATGAACCAACCAACCATCATGTCCGCGCACATCAGAGTAGCAAAGGATGGAAAACAGCGCATCTTTGTTGCGCTTGGGGGCGTAGCTCAGTTGGTAGAGCGTTCGCTTTGCATGTGAAAGGTCCCGGGTTCAAGCCCCGGCGCCTCCATGTTTTGTGGACAGTGCATGGTAAGTGTTGGTCGCGGCGAGCCTAAAGACACGCAAGATGTTGCAAAGCCAGCCTCACAGACTCATATGATGTATACTGACGTAAGGAGAGCAAGACGTGAATGTGAGGACCGGCTGTTGTCGAGGTGTCATCGAGTGCAAATCTATCTTAGGTATAACGGCCTAACCTCAATGAAGTCTAGAGTGTGGACAACACGTTCGTCTTACTCAGAGCGGTGGCCGAACGCTATTTTCGACGTTGTGCGTGCCACTTTAATTTTGGCCAACTACGATTCGATACAGAATGCAGGAAACCTGAAAGACACCCTCACGGACACATTGAGAGTAGTGTTTGTCTGCGGAATAATGGGAGTGCAAGGGTCTGTGATATTGATATGGTTGTATGTAGCACTATCCGTCATCAGGGGGCGTAGCTCAGATGGTAGAGCGCTCGCTTAGCATGCGAGAGGTACTGGGATCGATACCCAGCGTCTCCAGAATTTTTAACACACCAACATGCGCACACTGCCATGCAAATAATTCACAGCCAGCGAATGTGTCTAGGCAGATACGAGCGAACGATTAGCAGCCACAATTGGCAAGCGTGCTGTTACGCGCAGGAAGCACCCTCCTCCCAGCCCTATACTTAATTTAGAACCAGTACAAGTCTTCCCTTAAGATTCTCAAACCTATGTCGGAAAGATCTGCCTTGCGCCGAGTTCACAAAAATCCCACTGCACATTCCCATTCTTTACGTGCAGTCGGCTGCTACTGGTGTTGCTAGTTGTGACTGCTGATGACAGATGCCGTAGCAATCAATTCATGGAGTGAGTTGTATGTTTTGCGACACTCTGTCTCTGACAAGCAAGCGGAGGTGACATAGGCGCGAACACGGGAAGTTTGCAGCTCCTCGCTGCCTGCAGAGACCGAGCAGCCACACTAGTTGGGCGGCCTAAGCCGTAGGCGAAATGTGCTCACTCGCTTGGGCGCGACGTCAAGCTCTAAATAAGGCTGTCACTAGCGTGAGCGTTGCGTGAGCGTCGTGTAAAGTCGGAAAAGTCGTCTGCATAGGTGAGTGCAATGTTTGGGGAGCGTTTCGTAGTTTGCGCAGTGCAATGGAGACGCGGAAACTTGTTGTGGCCCAGTCTTTTGCAGTTGGACGACAAGAGTGGTACACAGTAGTAAAGTGCGAGGCAGTGAGTTGGCATCAACAGTCGAGTGCACAATGGGGCTTCAGATGTGCTTGTTACCTCAGGCGCTGTGTGATTGTCGACATGGAGTGAAAACGGAGCAATTTGTGACTGTCCTTTCAATTTAAGACGTTAAATACAGACGGAATTTGTAGTCGTAATACCAGAGCATCGAAACTACTTGGAACTCTTGTGCATATGAACGTGATCGCGCCTTTGTACACTGGTCCCTTCGCCCCTATGAACCAACCAACCATCATGTCCGCGCACATCAGAGTAGCAAAGGATGGAAAACAGCGCATCTTTGTTGCGCTTGGGGGCGTAGCTCAGTTGGTAGAGCGTTCGCTTTGCATGTGAAAGGTCCCGGGTTCAAGCCCCGGCGCCTCCATGTTTTGTGGACAGTGCATGGTAAGTGTTGGTCGCGGCGAGCCTAAAGACACGCAAGATGTTGCAAAGCCAGCCTCACAGACTCATATGATGTATACTGACGTAAGGAGAGCAAGACGTGAATGTGAGGACCGGCTGTTGTCGAGGTGTCATCGAGTGCAAATCTATCTTAGGTATAACGGCCTAACCTCAATGAAGTCTAGAGTGTGGACAACACGTTCGTCTTACTCAGAGCGGTGGCCGAACGCTATTTTCGACGTTGTGCGTGCCACTTTAATTTTGGCCAACTACGATTCGATACAGAATGCAGGAAACCTGAAAGACACCCTCACGGACACATTGAGAGTAGTGTTTGTCTGCGGAATAATGGGAGTGCAAGGGTCTGTGATATTGATATGGTTGTATGTAGCACTATCCGTCATCAGGGGGCGTAGCTCAGATGGTAGAGCGCTCGCTTAGCATGCGAGAGGTACTGGGATCGATACCCAGCGTCTCCAGAATTTTTAACACACCAACATGCGCACACTGCCATGCAAATAATTCACAGCCAGCGAATGTGTCTAGGCAGATACGAGCGAACGATTAGCAGCCACAATTGGCAAGCGTGCTGTTACGCGCAGGAAGCACCCTCCTCCCAGCCCTATACTTAATTTAGAACCAGTACAAGTCTTCCCTTAAGATTCTCAAACCTATGTCGGAAAGATCTGCCTTGCGCCGAGTTCACAAAAATCCCACTGCACATTCCCATTCTTTACGTGCAGTCGGCTGCTACTGG
This sequence comes from Schistocerca cancellata, assembly GCF_023864275.1. Classification (NCBI taxonomy): domain Eukaryota; kingdom Metazoa; phylum Arthropoda; class Insecta; order Orthoptera; family Acrididae; genus Schistocerca; species Schistocerca cancellata. The sequence continues at coordinate 9,840 of NW_026046805.1, read as the reverse complement.
TGTTGCTAGTTGTGACTGCTGATGACAGATGCCGTAGCAATCAATTCATGGAGTGAGTTGTATGTTTTGCGACACTCTGTCTCTGACAAGCAAGCGGAGGTGACATAGGCGCGAACACGGGAAGTTTGCAGCTCCTCGCTGCCTGCAGAGACCGAGCAGCCACACTAGTTGGGCGGCCTAAGCCGTAGGCGAAATGTGCTCACTCGCTTGGGCGCGACGTCAAGCTCTAAATAAGGCTGTCACTAGCGTGAGCGTTGCGTGAGCGTCGTGTAAAGTCGGAAAAGTCGTCTGCATAGGTGAGTGCAATGTTTGGGGAGCGTTTCGTAGTTTGCGCAGTGCAATGGAGACGCGGAAACTTGTTGTGGCCCAGTCTTTTGCAGTTGGACGACAAGAGTGGTACACAGTAGTAAAGTGCGAGGCAGTGAGTTGGCATCAACAGTCGAGTGCACAATGGGGCTTCAGATGTGCTTGTTACCTCAGGCGCTGTGTGATTGTCGACATGGAGTCAAAACGGAGCAATTTGTGACTGTCCTTTCAATTTAAGACGTTAAATACAGACGGAATTTGTAGTCGTAATACCAGAGCATCGAAACTACTTGGAACTCTTGTGCATATGAACGTGATCGCGCCTTTGTACACTGGTCCCTTCGCCCCTATGAACCAACCAACCATCATGTCCGCGCACATCAGAGTAGCAAAGGATGGAAAACAGCGCATCTTTGTTGCGCTTGGGGGCGTAGCTCAGTTGGTAGAGCGTTCGCTTTGCATGTGAAAGGTCCCGGGTTCAAGCCCCGGCGCCTCCATGTTTTGTGGACAGTGCATGGTAAGTGTTGGTCGCGGCGAGCCTAAAGACACGCAAGATGTTGCAAAGCCAGCCTCACAGACTCATATGATGTATACTGACGTAAGGAGAGCAAGACGTGAATGTGAGGACCGGCTGTTGTCGAGGTGTCATCGAGTGCAAATCTATCTTAGGTATAACGGCCTAACCTCAATGAAGTCTAGAGTGTGGACAACACGTTCGTCTTACTCAGAGCGGTGGCCGAACGCTATTTTCGACGTTGTGCGTGCCACTTTAATTTTGGCCAACTACGATTCGATACAGAATGCAGGAAACCTGAAAGACACCCTCACGGACACATTGAGAGTAGTGTTTGTCTGCGGAATAATGGGAGTGCAAGGGTCTGTGATATTGATATGGTTGTATGTAGCACTATCCGTCATCAGGGGGCGTAGCTCAGATGGTAGAGCGCTCGCTTAGCATGCGAGAGGTACTGGGATCGATACCCAGCGTCTCCAGAATTTTTAACACACCAACATGCGCACACTGCCATGCAAATAATTCACAGCCAGCGAATGTGTCTAGGCAGATACGAGCGAACGATTAGCAGCCACAATTGGCAAGCGTGCTGTTACGCGCAGGAAGCACCCTCCTCCCAGCCCTATACTTAATTTAGAACCAGTACAAGTCTTCCCTTAAGATTCTCAAACCTATGTCGGAAAGATCTGCCTTGCGCCGAGTTCACAAAAATCCCACTGCACATTCCCATTCTTTACGTGCAGTCGGCTGCTACTGGTGTTGCTAGTTGTGACTGCTGATGACAGATGCCGTAGCAATCAATTCATGGAGTGAGTTGTATGTTTTGCGACACTCTGTCTCTGACAAGCAAGCGGAGGTGACATAGGCGCGAACACGGGAAGTTTGCAGCTCCTCGCTGCCTGCAGAGACCGAGCAGCCACACTAGTTGGGCGGCCTAAGCCGTAGGCGAAATGTGCTCACTCGCTTGGGCGCGACGTCAAGCTCTAAATAAGGCTGTCACTAGCGTGAGCGTTGCGTGAGCGTCGTGTAAAGTCGGAAAAGTCGTCTGCATAGGTGAGTGCAATGTTTGGGGAGCGTTTCGTAGTTTGCGCAGTGCAATGGAGACGCGGAAACTTGTTGTGGCCCAGTCTTTTGCAGTTGGACGACAAGAGTGGTACACAGTAGTAAAGTGCGAGGCAGTGAGTTGGCATCAACAGTCGAGTGCACAATGGGGCTTCAGATGTGCTTGTTACCTCAGGCGCTGTGTGATTGTCGACATGGAGTGAAAACGGAGCAATTTGTGACTGTCCTTTCAATTTAAGACGTTAAATACAGACGGAATTTGTAGTCGTAATACCAGAGCATCGAAACTACTTGGAACTCTTGTGCATATGAACGTGATCGCGCCTTTGTACACTGGTCCCTTCGCCCCTATGAACCAACCAACCATCATGTCCGCGCACATCAGAGTAGCAAAGGATGGAAAACAGCGCATCTTTGTTGCGCTTGGGGGCGTAGCTCAGTTGGTAGAGCGTTCGCTTTGCATGTGAAAGGTCCCGGGTTCAAGCCCCGGCGCCTCCATGTTTTGTGGACAGTGCATGGTAAGTGTTGGTCGCGGCGAGCCTAAAGACACGCAAGATGTTGCAAAGCCAGCCTCACAGACTCATATGATGTATACTGACGTAAGGAGAGCAAGACGTGAATGTGAGGACCGGCTGTTGTCGAGGTGTCATCGAGTGCAAATCTATCTTAGGTATAACGGCCTAACCTCAATGAAGTCTAGAGTGTGGACAACACGTTCGTCTTACTCAGAGCGGTGGCCGAACGCTATTTTCGACGTTGTGCGTGCCACTTTAATTTTGGCCAACTACGATTCGATACAGAATGCAGGAAACCTGAAAGACACCCTCACGGACACATTGAGAGTAGTGTTTGTCTGCGGAATAATGGGAGTGCAAGGGTCTGTGATATTGATATGGTTGTATGTAGCACTATCCGTCATCAGGGGGCGTAGCTCAGATGGTAGAGCGCTCGCTTAGCATGCGAGAGGTACTGGGATCGATACCCAGCGTCTCCAGAATTTTTAACACACCAACATGCGCACACTGCCATGCAAATAATTCACAGCCAGCGAATGTGTCTAGGCAGATACGAGCGAACGATTAGCAGCCACAATTGGCAAGCGTGCTGTTACGCGCAGGAAGCACCCTCCTCCCAGCCCTATACTTAATTTAGAACCAGTACAAGTCTTCCCTTAAGATTCTCAAACCTATGTCGGAAAGATCTGCCTTGCGCCGAGTTCACAAAAATCCCACTGCACATTCCCATTCTTTACGTGCAGTCGGCTGCTACTGGTGTTGCTAGTTGTGACTGCTGATGACAGATGCCGTAGCAATCAATTCATGGAGTGAGTTGTATGTTTTGCGACACTCTGTCTCTGACAAGCAAGCGGAGGTGACATAGGCGCGAACACGGGAAGTTTGCAGCTCCTCGCTGCCTGCAGAGACCGAGCAGCCACACTAGTTGGGCGGCCTAAGCCGTAGGCGAAATGTGCTCACTCGCTTGGGCGCGACGTCAAGCTCTAAATAAGGCTGTCACTAGCGTGAGCGTTGCGTGAGCGTCGTGTAAAGTCGGAAAAGTCGTCTGCATAGGTGAGTGCAATGTTTGGGGAGCGTTTCGTAGTTTGCGCAGTGCAATGGAGACGCGGAAACTTGTTGTGGCCCAGTCTTTTGCAGTTGGACGACAAGAGTGGTACACAGTAGTAAAGTGCGAGGCAGTGAGTTGGCATCAACAGTCGAGTGCACAATGGGGCTTCAGATGTGCTTGTTACCTCAGGCGCTGTGTGATTGTCGACATGGAGTCAAAACGGAGCAATTTGTGACTGTCCTTTCAATTTAAGACGTTAAATACAGACGGAATTTGTAGTCGTAATACCAGAGCATCGAAACTACTTGGAACTCTTGTGCATATGAACGTGATCGCGCCTTTGTACACTGGTCCCTTCGCCCCTATGAACCAACCAACCATCATGTCCGCGCACATCAGAGTAGCAAAGGATGGAAAACAGCGCATCTTTGTTGCGCTTGGGGGCGTAGCTCAGTTGGTAGAGCGTTCGCTTTGCATGTGAAAGGTCCCGGGTTCAAGCCCCGGCGCCTCCATGTTTTGTGGACAGTGCATGGTAAGTGTTGGTCGCGGCGAGCCTAAAGACACGCAAGATGTTGCAAAGCCAGCCTCACAGACTCATATGATGTATACTGACGTAAGGAGAGCAAGACGTGAATGTGAGGACCGGCTGTTGTCGAGGTGTCATCGAGTGCAAATCTATCTTAGGTATAACGGCCTAACCTCAATGAAGTCTAGAGTGTGGACAACACGTTCGTCTTACTCAGAGCGGTGGCCGAACGCTATTTTCGACGTTGTGCGTGCCACTTTAATTTTGGCCAACTACGATTCGATACAGAATGCAGGAAACCTGAAAGACACCCTCACGGACACATTGAGAGTAGTGTTTGTCTGCGGAATAATGGGAGTGCAAGGGTCTGTGATATTGATATGGTTGTATGTAGCACTATCCGTCATCAGGGGGCGTAGCTCAGATGGTAGAGCGCTCGCTTAGCATGCGAGAGGTACTGGGATCGATACCCAGCGTCTCCAGAATTTTTAACACACCAACATGCGCACACTGCCATGCAAATAATTCACAGCCAGCGAATGTGTCTAGGCAGATACGAGCGAACGATTAGCAGCCACAATTGGCAAGCGTGCTGTTACGCGCAGGAAGCACCCTCCTCCCAGCCCTATACTTAATTTAGAACCAGTACAAGTCTTCCCTTAAGATTCTCAAACCTATGTCGGAAAGATCTGCCTTGCGCCGAGTTCACAAAAATCCCACTGCACATTCCCATTCTTTACGTGCAGTCGGCTGCTACTGGTGTTGCTAGTTGTGACTGCTGATGACAGATGCCGTAGCAATCAATTCATGGAGTGAGTTGTATGTTTTGCGACACTCTGTCTCTGACAAGCAAGCGGAGGTGACATAGGCGCGAACACGGGAAGTTTGCAGCTCCTCGCTGCCTGCAGAGACCGAGCAGCCACACTAGTTGGGCGGCCTAAGCCGTAGGCGAAATGTGCTCACTCGCTTGGGCGCGACGTCAAGCTCTAAATAAGGCTGTCACTAGCGTGAGCGTTGCGTGAGCGTCGTGTAAAGTCGGAAAAGTCGTCTGCATAGGTGAGTGCAATGTTTGGGGAGCGTTTCGTAGTTTGCGCAGTGCAATGGAGACGCGGAAACTTGTTGTGGCCCAGTCTTTTGCAGTTGGACGACAAGAGTGGTACACAGTAGTAAAGTGCGAGGCAGTGAGTTGGCATCAACAGTCGAGTGCACAATGGGGCTTCAGATGTGCTTGTTACCTCAGGCGCTGTGTGATTGTCGACATGGAGTGAAAACGGAGCAATTTGTGACTGTCCTTTCAATTTAAGACGTTAAATACAGACGGAATTTGTAGTCGTAATACCAGAGCATCGAAACTACTTGGAACTCTTGTGCATATGAACGTGATCGCGCCTTTGTACACTGGTCCCTTCGCCCCTATGAACCAACCAACCATCATGTCCGCGCACATCAGAGTAGCAAAGGATGGAAAACAGCGCATCTTTGTTGCGCTTGGGGGCGTAGCTCAGTTGGTAGAGCGTTCGCTTTGCATGTGAAAGGTCCCGGGTTCAAGCCCCGGCGCCTCCATGTTTTGTGGACAGTGCATGGTAAGTGTTGGTCGCGGCGAGCCTAAAGACACGCAAGATGTTGCAAAGCCAGCCTCACAGACTCATATGATGTATACTGACGTAAGGAGAGCAAGACGTGAATGTGAGGACCGGCTGTTGTCGAGGTGTCATCGAGTGCAAATCTATCTTAGGTATAACGGCCTAACCTCAATGAAGTCTAGAGTGTGGACAACACGTTCGTCTTACTCAGAGCGGTGGCCGAACGCTATTTTCGACGTTGTGCGTGCCACTTTAATTTTGGCCAACTACGATTCGATACAGAATGCAGGAAACCTGAAAGACACCCTCACGGACACATTGAGAGTAGTGTTTGTCTGCGGAATAATGGGAGTGCAAGGGTCTGTGATATTGATATGGTTGTATGTAGCACTATCCGTCATCAGGGGGCGTAGCTCAGATGGTAGAGCGCTCGCTTAGCATGCGAGAGGTACTGGGATCGATACCCAGCGTCTCCAGAATTTTTAACACACCAACATGCGCACACTGCCATGCAAATAATTCACAGCCAGCGAATGTGTCTAGGCAGATACGAGCGAACGATTAGCAGCCACAATTGGCAAGCGTGCTGTTACGCGCAGGAAGCACCCTCCTCCCAGCCCTATACTTAATTTAGAACCAGTACAAGTCTTCCCTTAAGATTCTCAAACCTATGTCGGAAAGATCTGCCTTGCGCCGAGTTCACAAAAATCCCACTGCACATTCCCATTCTTTACGTGCAGTCGGCTGCTACTGGTGTTGCTAGTTGTGACTGCTGATGACAGATGCCGTAGCAATCAATTCATGGAGTGAGTTGTATGTTTTGCGACACTCTGTCTCTGACAAGCAAGCGGAGGTGACATAGGCGCGAACACGGGAAGTTTGCAGCTCCTCGCTGCCTGCAGAGACCGAGCAGCCACACTAGTTGGGCGGCCTAAGCCGTAGGCGAAATGTGCTCACTCGCTTGGGCGCGACGTCAAGCTCTAAATAAGGCTGTCACTAGCGTGAGCGTTGCGTGAGCGTCGTGTAAAGTCGGAAAAGTCGTCTGCATAGGTGAGTGCAATGTTTGGGGAGCGTTTCGTAGTTTGCGCAGTGCAATGGAGACGCGGAAACTTGTTGTGGCCCAGTCTTTTGCAGTTGGACGACAAGAGTGGTACACAGTAGTAAAGTGCGAGGCAGTGAGTTGGCATCAACAGTCGAGTGCACAATGGGGCTTCAGATGTGCTTGTTACCTCAGGCGCTGTGTGATTGTCGACATGGAGTCAAAACGGAGCAATTTGTGACTGTCCTTTCAATTTAAGACGTTAAATACAGACGGAATTTGTAGTCGTAATACCAGAGCATCGAAACTACTTGGAACTCTTGTGCATATGAACGTGATCGCGCCTTTGTACACTGGTCCCTTCGCCCCTATGAACCAACCAACCATCATGTCCGCGCACATCAGAGTAGCAAAGGATGGAAAACAGCGCATCTTTGTTGCGCTTGGGGGCGTAGCTCAGTTGGTAGAGCGTTCGCTTTGCATGTGAAAGGTCCCGGGTTCAAGCCCCGGCGCCTCCATGTTTTGTGGACAGTGCATGGTAAGTGTTGGTCGCGGCGAGCCTAAAGACACGCAAGATGTTGCAAAGCCAGCCTCACAGACTCATATGATGTATACTGACGTAAGGAGAGCAAGACGTGAATGTGAGGACCGGCTGTTGTCGAGGTGTCATCGAGTGCAAATCTATCTTAGGTATAACGGCCTAACCTCAATGAAGTCTAGAGTGTGGACAACACGTTCGTCTTACTCAGAGCGGTGGCCGAACGCTATTTTCGACGTTGTGCGTGCCACTTTAATTTTGGCCAACTACGATTCGATACAGAATGCAGGAAACCTGAAAGACACCCTCACGGACACATTGAGAGTAGTGTTTGTCTGCGGAATAATGGGAGTGCAAGGGTCTGTGATATTGATATGGTTGTATGTAGCACTATCCGTCATCAGGGGGCGTAGCTCAGATGGTAGAGCGCTCGCTTAGCATGCGAGAGGTACTGGGATCGATACCCAGCGTCTCCAGAATTTTTAACACACCAACATGCGCACACTGCCATGCAAATAATTCACAGCCAGCGAATGTGTCTAGGCAGATACGAGCGAACGATTAGCAGCCACAATTGGCAAGCGTGCTGTTACGCGCAGGAAGCACCCTCCTCCCAGCCCTATACTTAATTTAGAACCAGTACAAGTCTTCCCTTAAGATTCTCAAACCTATGTCGGAAAGATCTGCCTTGCGCCGAGTTCACAAAAATCCCACTGCACATTCCCATTCTTTACGTGCAGTCGGCTGCTACTGGTGTTGCTAGTTGTGACTGCTGATGACAGATGCCGTAGCAATCAATTCATGGAGTGAGTTGTATGTTTTGCGACACTCTGTCTCTGACAAGCAAGCGGAGGTGACATAGGCGCGAACACGGGAAGTTTGCAGCTCCTCGCTGCCTGCAGAGACCGAGCAGCCACACTAGTTGGGCGGCCTAAGCCGTAGGCGAAATGTGCTCACTCGCTTGGGCGCGACGTCAAGCTCTAAATAAGGCTGTCACTAGCGTGAGCGTTGCGTGAGCGTCGTGTAAAGTCGGAAAAGTCGTCTGCATAGGTGAGTGCAATGTTTGGGGAGCGTTTCGTAGTTTGCGCAGTGCAATGGAGACGCGGAAACTTGTTGTGGCCCAGTCTTTTGCAGTTGGACGACAAGAGTGGTACACAGTAGTAAAGTGCGAGGCAGTGAGTTGGCATCAACAGTCGAGTGCACAATGGGGCTTCAGATGTGCTTGTTACCTCAGGCGCTGTGTGATTGTCGACATGGAGTGAAAACGGAGCAATTTGTGACTGTCCTTTCAATTTAAGACGTTAAATACAGACGGAATTTGTAGTCGTAATACCAGAGCATCGAAACTACTTGGAACTCTTGTGCATATGAACGTGATCGCGCCTTTGTACACTGGTCCCTTCGCCCCTATGAACCAACCAACCATCATGTCCGCGCACATCAGAGTAGCAAAGGATGGAAAACAGCGCATCTTTGTTGCGCTTGGGGGCGTAGCTCAGTTGGTAGAGCGTTCGCTTTGCATGTGAAAGGTCCCGGGTTCAAGCCCCGGCGCCTCCATGTTTTGTGGACAGTGCATGGTAAGTGTTGGTCGCGGCGAGCCTAAAGACACGCAAGATGTTGCAAAGCCAGCCTCACAGACTCATATGATGTATACTGACGTAAGGAGAGCAAGACGTGAATGTGAGGACCGGCTGTTGTCGAGGTGTCATCGAGTGCAAATCTATCTTAGGTATAACGGCCTAACCTCAATGAAGTCTAGAGTGTGGACAACACGTTCGTCTTACTCAGAGCGGTGGCCGAACGCTATTTTCGACGTTGTGCGTGCCACTTTAATTTTGGCCAACTACGATTCGATACAGAATGCAGGAAACCTGAAAGACACCCTCACGGACACATTGAGAGTAGTGTTTGTCTGCGGAATAATGGGAGTGCAAGGGTCTGTGATATTGATATGGTTGTATGTAGCACTATCCGTCATCAGGGGGCGTAGCTCAGATGGTAGAGCGCTCGCTTAGCATGCGAGAGGTACTGGGATCGATACCCAGCGTCTCCAGAATTTTTAACACACCAACATGCGCACACTGCCATGCAAATAATTCACAGCCAGCGAATGTGTCTAGGCAGATACGAGCGAACGATTAGCAGCCACAATTGGCAAGCGTGCTGTTACGCGCAGGAAGCACCCTCCTCCCAGCCCTATACTTAATTTAGAACCAGTACAAGTCTTCCCTTAAGATTCTCAAACCTATGTCGGAAAGATCTGCCTTGCGCCGAGTTCACAAAAATCCCACTGCACATTCCCATTCTTTACGTGCAGTCGGCTGCTACTGGTGTTGCTAGTTGTGACTGCTGATGACAGATGCCGTAGCAATCAATTCATGGAGTGAGTTGTATGTTTTGCGACACTCTGTCTCTGACAAGCAAGCGGAGGTGACATAGGCGCGAACACGGGAAGTTTGCAGCTCCTCGCTGCCTGCAGAGACCGAGCAGCCACACTAGTTGGGCGGCCTAAGCCGTAGGCGAAATGTGCTCACTCGCTTGGGCGCGACGTCAAGCTCTAAATAAGGCTGTCACTAGCGTGAGCGTTGCGTGAGCGTCGTGTAAAGTCGGAAAAGTCGTCTGCATAGGTGAGTGCAATGTTTGGGGAGCGTTTCGTAGTTTGCGCAGTGCAATGGAGACGCGGAAACTTGTTGTGGCCCAGTCTTTTGC
>NW_026046804.1:0-24590 GCF_023864275.1 Schistocerca cancellata | reverse complement strand
GCAGATCTTTCCGACATAGGTTTGAGAATCTTAAGGGAAGACTCGTACTGGTTCTAAATTAAGTATAGGGCTGGGAGGAGGGTGGTTCCTGCGCGTAACAGCACGCTTGCCAATTGTTGCTGCTAATCGTTCGCTCGTATCTGCCTAGACACATTTGCTGGCTGTGAATTATTTCACTTGCATGGCAGTGTGCGCATGTTGGTGTGTTAAAAATTCTGGAGACGCTGGGTATCGATCCCAGTACCTCTCGCATGCTAAGCGAGCGCTCTACCATCTGAGCTACGCCCCCTGATGACGGATAGTGCTACATACAACCATATCAATATCACAGACCCTTGCACTCCCATTATTCCGCAGACAAACACTACTCTCAATGTGTCCGTGAGGGTGTCTTTCAGGTTTCCTGCATTCTGTATCGAATCGTAGTTGGCCAAAATTAAAGTGGCACGCACAACGTCGAAAATAGCGTTCGGCCACCGCTCTGAGTAAGACGAACGTGTTGTCCACACTCTAGACTTCATTGAGGTTAGGCCGTTATACCTAAGACAGATTTGCACTCGATGACACCTCGACAACAGCCGGTCCTCACATTCACGTCTTGCTCTCCTTACGTCAGTATACATCATATGAGTCTGTGACGCTGGCTTTGCAACATCTTGCGTGTCTTTAGGCTCGCCGCGACCAACACTTACCATGCACTGTCCACGAAACATGGAGGCGCCGGGGCTTGAACCCGGGACCTTTCACATGCAAAGCGAACGCTCTACCAACTGAGCTACGCCCCCAAGCGCAACAAAGCTGCGCTGTTTTCCATCCTTTGCTACTCTGATGTGCGCGGACATGATGGTTGGTTGGTTTATAGGGGCGAAGGGACCAGTGTACAAAGGCGCGATCACGTTCATATGCACAAGAGTTCCAAGTAGTTTCGATGCTCTGGTATTACGACTACAAATTCCGTCTGTATTTAAAGTCTTAATTGAAAGGACAGTCACAAATTGCTCCGTTTTCACTCCTTGTCGACAATCACACAGCGCCTGAGGTAACAAGCACATCTGAAGCCCCATTGTGCACTCGACTGTTGATGCCAACTCACTGCCGCGCACTTTACTACTGTGTACCACTCTTGTCGTCCAACTGCAAAAGACTGGGCCACAACAAGCTTCCGCGTCTCCATTGCACTGCGCAAACTACGAAACGCTCCCCAAACATTGCACTCACCCATGCAGACGACTTTTCCGACTTTACACGACGCTCACGCAACGCTCACGCTAGTGACAGCCTTATTTAGAGCTTGACGTCGCACCCAAGCGAGTGAGCACATTTCGCCTACGGCTTAGGCCGCCCAACTAGTGTGGCTGCTCGGTCTCTGCAGGCAGCAAGGGGCTGCAAACTTCCCGTGTTCGCGCCTATGTCACCTCCGCTTGCTTGTCAGAGACAGAGTGTCGCAAAACATACAACTCACTCCATGAATTGATTGCTACGGCATCTGTCATCAGCAGTCATAACTAGCAACACCAGTAGCAGCCGACTGCACGTAAAGAATGGGAATGTGCAGTGGGATTTTTGTGAACTCGGCGCAAGGCAGATCTTTCCGACATAGGTTTGAGAATCTTAAGGGAAGACTCGTACTGGTTCTAAATTAAGTATAGGGCTGGGAGGAGGGTGGTTCCTGCGCGTAACAGCACGCTTGCCAATTGTTGCTGCTAATCGTTCGCTCGTATCTGCCTAGACACATTTGCTGGCTGTGAATTATTTCACTTGCATGGCAGTGTGCGCATGTTGGTGTGTTAAAAATTCTGGAGACGCTGGGTATCGATCCCAGTACCTCTCGCATGCTAAGCGAGCGCTCTACCATCTGAGCTACGCCCCCTGATGACGGATAGTGCTACATACAACCATATCAATATCACAGACCCTTGCACTCCCATTATTCCGCAGACAAACACTACTCTCAATGTGTCCGTGAGGGTGTCTTTCAGGTTTCCTGCATTCTGTATCGAATCGTAGTTGGCCAAAATTAAAGTGGCACGCACAACGTCGAAAATAGCGTTCGGCCACCGCTCTGAGTAAGACGAACGTGTTGTCCACACTCTAGACTTCATTGAGGTTAGGCCGTTATACCTAAGACAGATTTGCACTCGATGACACCTCGACAACAGCCGGTCCTCACATTCACGTCTTGCTCTCCTTACGTCAGTATACATCATATGAGTCTGTGACGCTGGCTTTGCAACATCTTGCGTGTCTTTAGGCTCGCCGCGACCAACACTTACCATGCACTGTCCACGAAACATGGAGGCGCCGGGGCTTGAACCCGGGACCTTTCACATGCAAAGCGAACGCTCTACCAACTGAGCTACGCCCCCAAGCGCAACAAAGCTGCGCTGTTTTCCATCCTTTGCTACTCTGATGTGCGCGGACATGATGGTTGGTTGGTTTAATAGGGGCGAAGGGACCAGTGTACAAAGGCGCGATCACGTTCATATGCACAAGAGTTCCAAGTAGTTTCGATGCTCTGGTATTACGACTACAAATTCCGTCTGTATTTAAAGTCTTAAATTGAAAGGACAGTCACAAATTGCTCCGTTTTCACTCCTTGTCGACAATCACACAGCGCCTGAGGTAACAAGCACATCTGAAGCCCCATTGTGCACTCGACTGTTGATGCCAACTCACTGCCGCGCACTTTACTACTGTGTACCACTCTTGTCGTCCAACTGCAAAAGACTGGGCCACAACAAGCTTCCGCGTCTCCATTGCACTGCGCAAACTACGAAACGCTCCCCAAACATTGCACTCACCCATGCAGACGACTTTTCCGACTTTACACGACGCTCACGCAACGCTCACGCTAGTGACAGCCTTATTTAGAGCTTGACGTCGCACCCAAGCGAGTGAGCACATTTCGCCTACGGCTTAGGCCGCCCAACTAGTGTGGCTGCTCGGTCTCTGCAGGCAGCAAGGGGCTGCAAACTTCCCGTGTTCGCGCCTATGTCACCTCCGCTTGCTTGTCAGAGACAGAGTGTCGCAAAACATACAACTCACTCCATGAATTGATTGCTACGGCATCTGTCATCAGCAGTCATAACTAGCAACACCAGTAGCAGCCGACTGCACGTAAAGAATGGGAATGTGCAGTGGGATTTTTGTGAACTCGGCGCAAGGCAGATCTTTCCGACATAGGTTTGAGAATCTTAAGGGAAGACTCGTACTGGTTCTAAATTAAGTATAGGGCTGGGAGGAGGGTGGTTCCTGCGCGTAACAGCACGCTTGCCAATTGTTGCTGCTAATCGTTCGCTCGTATCTGCCTAGACACATTTGCTGGCTGTGAATTATTTCACTTGCATGGCAGTGTGCGCATGTTGGTGTGTTAAAAATTCTGGAGACGCTGGGTATCGATCCCAGTACCTCTCGCATGCTAAGCGAGCGCTCTACCATCTGAGCTACGCCCCCTGATGACGGATAGTGCTACATACAACCATATCAATATCACAGACCCTTGCACTCCCATTATTCCGCAGACAAACACTACTCTCAATGTGTCCGTGAGGGTGTCTTTCAGGTTTCCTGCATTCTGTATCGAATCGTAGTTGGCCAAAATTAAAGTGGCACGCACAACGTCGAAAATAGCGTTCGGCCACCGCTCTGAGTAAGACGAACGTGTTGTCCACACTCTAGACTTCATTGAGGTTAGGCCGTTATACCTAAGACAGATTTGCACTCGATGACACCTCGACAACAGCCGGTCCTCACATTCACGTCTTGCTCTCCTTACGTCAGTATACATCATATGAGTCTGTGACGCTGGCTTTGCAACATCTTGCGTGTCTTTAGGCTCGCCGCGACCAACACTTACCATGCACTGTCCACAAAACATGGAGGCGCCGGGGCTTGAACCCGGGACCTTTCACATGCAAAGCGAACGCTCTACCAACTGAGCTACGCCCCCAAGCGCAACGAAGCTGCGCTGTTTTCCATCCTTTGCTACTCTGATGTGCGCGGACATGATGGTTGGTTGGTTTATAGGGGCGAAGGGACCAGTGTACAAAGGCGCGATCACGTTCATATGCACAAGAGTTCCAAGTAGTTTCGATGCTCTGGTATTACGACTACAAATTCCGTCTGTATTTAAAGTCTTAAATTGAAAGGACAGTCACAAATTGCTCCGTTTTCACTCCTTGTCGACAATCACACAGCGCCTGAGGTAACAAGCACATCTGAAGCCCCATTGTGCACTCGACTGTTGATGCCAACTCACTGCCGCGCACTTTACTACTGTGTACCACTCTTGTCGTCCAACTGCAAAAGACTGGGCCACAACAAGCTTCCGCGTCTCCATTGCACTGCGCAAACTACGAAACGCTCCCCAAACATTGCACTCACCCATGCAGACGACTTTTCCGACTTTACACGACGCTCACGCTAGTGACAGCCTTATTTAGAGCTTGACGTCGCACCCAAGCGAGTGAGCACATTTCGCCTACGGCTTAGGCCGCCCAACTAGTGTGGCTGCTCGGTCTCTGCAGGCAGCAAGGGGCTGCAAACTTCCCGTGTTCGCGCCTATGTCACCTCCGCTTGCTTGTCAGAGACAGAGTGTCGCAAAACATACAACTCACTCCATGAATTGATTGCTACGGCATCTGTCATCAGCAGTCATAACTAGCAACACCAGTAGCAGCCGACTGCACGTAAAGAATGGGAATGTGCAGTGGGATTTTTGTGAACTCGGCGCAAGGCAGATCTTTCCGACATAGGTTTGAGAATCTTAAGGGAAGACTCGTACTGGTTCTAAATTAAGTATAGGGCTGGGAGGAGGGTGGTTCCTGCGCGTAACAGCACGCTTGCCAATTGTTGCTGCTAATCGTTCGCTCGTATCTGCCTAGACACATTTGCTGGCTGTGAATTATTTCACTTGCATGGCAGTGTGCGCATGTTGGTGTGTTAAAAATTCTGGAGACGCTGGGTATCGATCCCAGTACCTCTCGCATGCTAAGCGAGCGCTCTACCATCTGAGCTACGCCCCCTGATGACGGATAGTGCTACATACAACCATATCAATATCACAGACCCTTGCACTCCCATTATTCCGCAGACAAACACTACTCTCAATGTGTCCGTGAGGGTGTCTTTCAGGTTTCCTGCATTCTGTATCGAATCGTAGTTGGCCAAAATTAAAGTGGCACGCACAACGTCGAAAATAGCGTTCGGCCACCGCTCTGAGTAAGACGAACGTGTTGTCCACACTCTAGACTTCATTGAGGTTAGGCCGTTATACCTAAGACAGATTTGCACTCGATGACACCTCGACAACAGCCGGTCCTCACATTCACGTCTTGCTCTCCTTACGTCAGTATACATCATATGAGTCTGTGACGCTGGCTTTGCAACATCTAGCGTGTCTTTATGCTCGCCGCGACCAACACTTACCATGCACTGTCCACAAAACATGGAGGCGCCGGGGCTTGAACGCGGGACCTTTCACATGCAAAGCGAACGCTCTACCAACTGAGCTACGCCCCCAAGCGCAACAAAGCTGCGCTGTTTTCCATCCTTTGCTACTCTGATGTGCGCGGACATGATGGTTGGTTGGTTTATAGGGGCGAAGGGACCAGTGTACAAAGGCGCGATCACGTTCATATGCACAAGAGTTCCAAGTAGTTTCGATGCTCTGGTATTACGACTACAAATTCCGTCTGTATTTAAAGTCTTAAATTGAAAGGACAGTCACAAATTGCTCCGTTTTCACTCCTTGTCGACAATCACACAGCGCCTGAGGTAACAAGCACATCTGAAGCCCCATTGTGCACTCGACTGTTGATGCCAACTCACTGCCGCGCACTTTACTACTGTGTACCACTCTTGTCGTCCAACTGCAAAAGACTGGGCCACAACAAGCTTCCGCGTCTCCATTGCACTGCGCAAACTACGAAACGCTCCCCAAACATTGCACTCACCCATGCAGACGACTTTTCCGACTTTACACGACGCTCACGCAACGCTCACGCTAGTGACAGCCTTATTTAGAGCTTGACGTCGCACCCAAGCGAGTGAGCACATTTCGCCTACGGCTTAGGCCGCCCAACTAGTGTGGCTGCTCGGTCTCTGCAGGCAGCAAGGGGCTGCAAACTTCCCGTGTTCGCGCCTATGTCACCTCCGCTTGCTTGTCAGAGACAGAGTGTCGCAAAACATACAACTCACTCCATGAATTGATTGCTACGGCATCTGTCATCAGCAGTCATAACTAGCAACACCAGTAGCAGCCGACTGCACGTAAAGAATGGGAATGTGCAGTGGGATTTTTGTGAACTCGGCGCAAGGCAGATCTTTCCGACATAGGTTTGAGAATCTTAAGGGAAGACTCGTACTGGTTCTAAATTAAGTATAGGGCTGGGAGGAGGGTGGTTCCTGCGCGTAACAGCACGCTTGCCAATTGTTGCTGCTAATCGTTCGCTCGTATCTGCCTAGACACATTTGCTGGCTGTGAATTATTTCACTTGCATGGCAGTGTGCGCATGTTGGTGTGTTAAAAATTCTGGAGACGCTGGGTATCGATCCCAGTACCTCTCGCATGCTAAGCGAGCGCTCTACCATCTGAGCTACGCCCCCTGATGACGGATAGTGCTACATACAACCATATCAATATCACAGACCCTTGCACTCCCATTATTCCGCAGACAAACACTACTCTCAATGTGTCCGTGAGGGTGTCTTTCAGGTTTCCTGCATTCTGTATCGAATCGTAGTTGGCCAAAATTAAAGTGGCACGCACAACGTCGAAAATAGCGTTCGGCCACCGCTCTGAGTAAGACGAACGTGTTGTCCACACTCTAGACTTCATTGAGGTTAGGCCGTTATACCTAAGACAGATTTGCACTCGATGACACCTCGACAACAGCCGGTCCTCACATTCACGTCTTGCTCTCCTTACGTCAGTATACATCATATGAGTCTGTGACGCTGGCTTTGCAACATCTTGCGTGTCTTTAGGCTCGCCGCGACCAACACTTACCATGCACTGTCCACGAAACATGGAGGCGCCGGGGCTTGAACCCGGGACCTTTCACATGCAAAGCGAACGCTCTACCAACTGAGCTACGCCCCCAAGCGCAACAAAGCTGCGCTGTTTTCCATCCTTTGCTACTCTGATGTGCGCGGACATGATGGTTGGTTGGTTTATAGGGGCGAAGGGACCAGTGTACAAAGGCGCGATCACGTTCATATGCACAAGAGTTCCAAGTAGTTTCGATGCTCTGGTATTACGACTACAAATTCCGTCTGTATTTAAAGTCTTAAATTGAAAGGACAGTCACAAATTGCTCCGTTTTCACTCCTTGTCGACAATCACACAGCGCCTGAGGTAACAAGCACATCTGAAGCCCCATTGTGCACTCGACTGTTGATGCCAACTCACTGCCGCGCACTTTACTACTGTGTACCACTCTTGTCGTCCAACTGCAAAAGACTGGGCCACAACAAGCTTCCGCGTCTCCATTGCACTGCGCAAACTACGAAACGCTCCCCAAACATTGCACTCACCCATGCAGACGACTTTTCCGACTTTACACGACGCTCACGCAACGCTCACGCTAGTGACAGCCTTATTTAGAGCTTGACGTCGCACCCAAGCGAGTGAGCACATTTCGCCTACGGCTTAGGCCGCCCAACTAGTGTGGCTGCTCGGTCTCTGCAGGCAGCAAGGGGCTGCAAACTTCCCGTGTTCGCGCCTATGTCACCTCCGCTTGCTTGTCAGAGACAGAGTGTCGCAAAACATACAACTCACTCCATGAATTGATTGCTACGGCATCTGTCATCAGCAGTCATAACTAGCAACACCAGTAGCAGCCGACTGCACGTAAAGAATGGGAATGTGCAGTGGGATTTTTGTGAACTCGGCGCAAGGCAGATCTTTCCGACATAGGTTTGAGAATCTTAAGGGAAGACTCGTACTGGTTCTAAATTAAGTATAGGGCTGGGAGGAGGGTGGTTCCTGCGCGTAACAGCACGCTTGCCAATTGTTGCTGCTAATCGTTCGCTCGTATCTGCCTAGACACATTTGCTGGCTGTGAATTATTTCACTTGCATGGCAGTGTGCGCATGTTGGTGTGTTAAAAATTCTGGAGACGCTGGGTATCGATCCCAGTACCTCTCGCATGCTAAGCGAGCGCTCTACCATCTGAGCTACGCCCCCTGATGACGGATAGTGCTACATACAACCATATCAATATCACAGACCCTTGCACTCCCATTATTCCGCAGACAAACACTACTCTCAATGTGTCCGTGAGGGTGTCTTTCAGGTTTCCTGCATTCTGTATCGAATCGTAGTTGGCCAAAATTAAAGTGGCACGCACAACGTCGAAAATAGCGTTCGGCCACCGCTCTGAGTAAGACGAACGTGTTGTCCACACTCTAGACTTCATTGAGGTTAGGCCGTTATACCTAAGACAGATTTGCACTCGATGACACCTCGACAACAGCCGGTCCTCACATTCACGTCTTGCTCTCCTTACGTCAGTATACATCATATGAGTCTGTGACGCTGGCTTTGCAACATCTTGCGTGTCTTTAGGCTCGCCGCGACCAACACTTACCATGCACTGTCCACAAAACATGGAGGCGCCGGGGCTTGAACCCGGGACCTTTCACATGCAAAGCGAACGCTCTACCAACTGAGCTACGCCCCCAAGCGCAACGAAGCTGCGCTGTTTTCCATCCTTTGCTACTCTGATGTGCGCGGACATGATGGTTGGTTGGTTTATAGGGGCGAAGGGACCAGTGTACAAAGGCGCGATCACGTTCATATGCACAAGAGTTCCAAGTAGTTTCGATGCTCTGGTATTACGACTACAAATTCCGTCTGTATTTAAAGTCTTAAATTGAAAGGACAGTCACAAATTGCTCCGTTTTCACTCCTTGTCGACAATCACACAGCGCCTGAGGTAACAAGCACATCTGAAGCCCCATTGTGCACTCGACTGTTGATGCCAACTCACTGCCGCGCACTTTACTACTGTGTACCACTCTTGTCGTCCAACTGCAAAAGACTGGGCCACAACAAGCTTCCGCGTCTCCATTGCACTGCGCAAACTACGAAACGCTCCCCAAACATTGCACTCACCCATGCAGACGACTTTTCCGACTTTACACGACGCTCACGCTAGTGACAGCCTTATTTAGAGCTTGACGTCGCACCCAAGCGAGTGAGCACATTTCGCCTACGGCTTAGGCCGCCCAACTAGTGTGGCTGCTCGGTCTCTGCAGGCAGCAAGGGGCTGCAAACTTCCCGTGTTCGCGCCTATGTCACCTCCGCTTGCTTGTCAGAGACAGAGTGTCGCAAAACATACAACTCACTCCATGAATTGATTGCTACGGCATCTGTCATCAGCAGTCATAACTAGCAACACCAGTAGCAGCCGACTGCACGTAAAGAATGGGAATGTGCAGTGGGATTTTTGTGAACTCGGCGCAAGGCAGATCTTTCCGACATAGGTTTGAGAATCTTAAGGGAAGACTCGTACTGGTTCTAAATTAAGTATAGGGCTGGGAGGAGGGTGGTTCCTGCGCGTAACAGCACGCTTGCCAATTGTTGCTGCTAATCGTTCGCTCGTATCTGCCTAGACACATTTGCTGGCTGTGAATTATTTCACTTGCATGGCAGTGTGCGCATGTTGGTGTGTTAAAAATTCTGGAGACGCTGGGTATCGATCCCAGTACCTCTCGCATGCTAAGCGAGCGCTCTACCATCTGAGCTACGCCCCCTGATGACGGATAGTGCTACATACAACCATATCAATATCACAGACCCTTGCACTCCCATTATTCCGCAGACAAACACTACTCTCAATGTGTCCGTGAGGGTGTCTTTCAGGTTTCCTGCATTCTGTATCGAATCGTAGTTGGCCAAAATTAAAGTGGCACGCACAACGTCGAAAATAGCGTTCGGCCACCGCTCTGAGTAAGACGAACGTGTTGTCCACACTCTAGACTTCATTGAGGTTAGGCCGTTATACCTAAGACAGATTTGCACTCGATGACACCTCGACAACAGCCGGTCCTCACATTCACGTCTTGCTCTCCTTACGTCAGTATACATCATATGAGTCTGTGACGCTGGCTTTGCAACATCTTGCGTGTCTTTAGGCTCGCCGCGACCAACACTTACCATGCACTGTCCACAAAACATGGAGGCGCCGGGGCTTGAACCCGGGACCTTTCACATGCAAAGCGAACGCTCTACCAACTGAGCTACGCCCCCAAGCGCAACGAAGCTGCGCTGTTTTCCATCCTTTGCTACTCTGATGTGCGCGGACATGATGGTTGGTTGGTTTATAGGGGCGAAGGGACCAGTGTACAAAGGCGCGATCACGTTCATATGCACAAGAGTTCCAAGTAGTTTCGATGCTCTGGTATTACGACTACAAATTCCGTCTGTATTTAAAGTCTTAAATTGAAAGGACAGTCACAAATTGCTCCGTTTTCACTCCTTGTCGACAATCACACAGCGCCTGAGGTAACAAGCACATCTGAAGCCCCATTGTGCACTCGACTGTTGATGCCAACTCACTGCCGCGCACTTTACTACTGTGTACCACTCTTGTCGTCCAACTGCAAAAGACTGGGCCACAACAAGCTTCCGCGTCTCCATTGCACTGCGCAAACTACGAAACGCTCCCCAAACATTGCACTCACCCATGCAGACGACTTTTCCGACTTTACACGACGCTCACGCTAGTGACAGCCTTATTTAGAGCTTGACGTCGCACCCAAGCGAGTGAGCACATTTCGCCTACGGCTTAGGCCGCCCAACTAGTGTGGCTGCTCGGTCTCTGCAGGCAGCAAGGGGCTGCAAACTTCCCGTGTTCGCGCCTATGTCACCTCCGCTTGCTTGTCAGAGACAGAGTGTCGCAAAACATACAACTCACTCCATGAATTGATTGCTACGGCATCTGTCATCAGCAGTCATAACTAGCAACACCAGTAGCAGCCGACTGCACGTAAAGAATGGGAATGTGCAGTGGGATTTTTGTGAACTCGGCGCAAGGCAGATCTTTCCGACATAGGTTTGAGAATCTTAAGGGAAGACTCGTACTGGTTCTAAATTAAGTATAGGGCTGGGAGGAGGGTGGTTCCTGCGCGTAACAGCACGCTTGCCAATTGTTGCTGCTAATCGTTCGCTCGTATCTGCCTAGACACATTTGCTGGCTGTGAATTATTTCACTTGCATGGCAGTGTGCGCATGTTGGTGTGTTAAAAATTCTGGAGACGCTGGGTATCGATCCCAGTACCTCTCGCATGCTAAGCGAGCGCTCTACCATCTGAGCTACGCCCCCTGATGACGGATAGTGCTACATACAACCATATCAATATCACAGACCCTTGCACTCCCATTATTCCGCAGACAAACACTACTCTCAATGTGTCCGTGAGGGTGTCTTTCAGGTTTCCTGCATTCTGTATCGAATCGTAGTTGGCCAAAATTAAAGTGGCACGCACAACGTCGAAAATAGCGTTCGGCCACCGCTCTGAGTAAGACGAACGTGTTGTCCACACTCTAGACTTCATTGAGGTTAGGCCGTTATACCTAAGACAGATTTGCACTCGATGACACCTCGACAACAGCCGGTCCTCACATTCACGTCTTGCTCTCCTTACGTCAGTATACATCATATGAGTCTGTGACGCTGGCTTTGCAACATCTTGCGTGTCTTTAGGCTCGCCGCGACCAACACTTACCATGCACTGTCCACAAAACATGGAGGCGCCGGGGCTTGAACCCGGGACCTTTCACATGCAAAGCGAACGCTCTACCAACTGAGCTACGCCCCCAAGCGCAACGAAGCTGCGCTGTTTTCCATCCTTTGCTACTCTGATGTGCGCGGACATGATGGTTGGTTGGTTTATAGGGGCGAAGGGACCAGTGTACAAAGGCGCGATCACGTTCATATGCACAAGAGTTCCAAGTAGTTTCGATGCTCTGGTATTACGACTACAAATTCCGTCTGTATTTAAAGTCTTAAATTGAAAGGACAGTCACAAATTGCTCCGTTTTCACTCCTTGTCGACAATCACACAGCGCCTGAGGTAACAAGCACATCTGAAGCCCCATTGTGCACTCGACTGTTGATGCCAACTCACTGCCGCGCACTTTACTACTGTGTACCACTCTTGTCGTCCAACTGCAAAAGACTGGGCCACAACAAGCTTCCGCGTCTCCATTGCACTGCGCAAACTACGAAACGCTCCCCAAACATTGCACTCACCCATGCAGACGACTTTTCCGACTTTACACGACGCTCACGCTAGTGACAGCCTTATTTAGAGCTTGACGTCGCACCCAAGCGAGTGAGCACATTTCGCCTACGGCTTAGGCCGCCCAACTAGTGTGGCTGCTCGGTCTCTGCAGGCAGCAAGGGGCTGCAAACTTCCCGTGTTCGCGCCTATGTCACCTCCGCTTGCTTGTCAGAGACAGAGTGTCGCAAAACATACAACTCACTCCATGAATTGATTGCTACGGCATCTGTCATCAGCAGTCATAACTAGCAACACCAGTAGCAGCCGACTGCACGTAAAGAATGGGAATGTGCAGTGGGATTTTTGTGAACTCGGCGCAAGGCAGATCTTTCCGACATAGGTTTGAGAATCTTAAGGGAAGACTCGTACTGGTTCTAAATTAAGTATAGGGCTGGGAGGAGGGTGGTTCCTGCGCGTAACAGCACGCTTGCCAATTGTTGCTGCTAATCGTTCGCTCGTATCTGCCTAGACACATTTGCTGGCTGTGAATTATTTCACTTGCATGGCAGTGTGCGCATGTTGGTGTGTTAAAAATTCTGGAGACGCTGGGTATCGATCCCAGTACCTCTCGCATGCTAAGCGAGCGCTCTACCATCTGAGCTACGCCCCCTGATGACGGATAGTGCTACATACAACCATATCAATATCACAGACCCTTGCACTCCCATTATTCCGCAGACAAACACTACTCTCAATGTGTCCGTGAGGGTGTCTTTCAGGTTTCCTGCATTCTGTATCGAATCGTAGTTGGCCAAAATTAAAGTGGCACGCACAACGTCGAAAATAGCGTTCGGCCACCGCTCTGAGTAAGACGAACGTGTTGTCCACACTCTAGACTTCATTGAGGTTAGGCCGTTATACCTAAGACAGATTTGCACTCGATGACACCTCGACAACAGCCGGTCCTCACATTCACGTCTTGCTCTCCTTACGTCAGTATACATCATATGAGTCTGTGACGCTGGCTTTGCAACATCTAGCGTGTCTTTATGCTCGCCGCGACCAACACTTACCATGCACTGTCCACAAAACATGGAGGCGCCGGGGCTTGAACGCGGGACCTTTCACATGCAAAGCGAACGCTCTACCAACTGAGCTACGCCCCCAAGCGCAACAAAGCTGCGCTGTTTTCCATCCTTTGCTACTCTGATGTGCGCGGACATGATGGTTGGTTGGTTTATAGGGGCGAAGGGACCAGTGTACAAAGGCGCGATCACGTTCATATGCACAAGAGTTCCAAGTAGTTTCGATGCTCTGGTATTACGACTACAAATTCCGTCTGTATTTAAAGTCTTAAATTGAAAGGACAGTCACAAATTGCTCCGTTTTCACTCCTTGTCGACAATCACACAGCGCCTGAGGTAACAAGCACATCTGAAGCCCCATTGTGCACTCGACTGTTGATGCCAACTCACTGCCGCGCACTTTACTACTGTGTACCACTCTTGTCGTCCAACTGCAAAAGACTGGGCCACAACAAGCTTCCGCGTCTCCATTGCACTGCGCAAACTACGAAACGCCCCCCAAACATTGCACTCACCCATGCAGACGACTTTTCCGACTTTACACGACGCTCACGCAACGCTCACGCTAGTGACAGCCTTATTTAGAGCTTGACGTCGCACCCAAGCGAGTGAGCACATTTCGCCTACGGCTTAGGCCGCCCAACTAGTGTGGCTGCTCGGTCTCTGCAGGCAGCAAGGGGCTGCAAACTTCCCGTGTTCGCGCCTATGTCACCTCCGCTTGCTTGTCAGAGACAGAGTGTCGCAAAACATACAACTCACTCCATGAATTGATTGCTACGGCATCTGTCATCAGCAGTCATAACTAGCAACACCAGTAGCAGCCGACTGCACGTAAAGAATGGGAATGTGCAGTGGGATTTTTGTGAACTCGGCGCAAGGCAGATCTTTCCGACATAGGTTTGAGAATCTTAAGGGAAGACTCGTACTGGTTCTAAATTAAGTATAGGGCTGGGAGGAGGGTGGTTCCTGCGCGTAACAGCACGCTTGCCAATTGTTGCTGCTAATCGTTCGCTCGTATCTGCCTAGACACATTTGCTGGCTGTGAATTATTTCACTTGCATGGCAGTGTGCGCATGTTGGTGTGTTAAAAATTCTGGAGACGCTGGGTATCGATCCCAGTACCTCTCGCATGCTAAGCGAGCGCTCTACCATCTGAGCTACGCCCCCTGATGACGGATAGTGCTACATACAACCATATCAATATCACAGACCCTTGCACTCCCATTATTCCGCAGACAAACACTACTCTCAATGTGTCCGTGAGGGTGTCTTTCAGGTTTCCTGCATTCTGTATCGAATCGTAGTTGGCCAAAATTAAAGTGGCACGCACAACGTCGAAAATAGCGTTCGGCCACCGCTCTGAGTAAGACGAACGTGTTGTCCACACTCTAGACTTCATTGAGGTTAGGCCGTTATACCTAAGACAGATTTGCACTCGATGACACCTCGACAACAGCCGGTCCTCACATTCACGTCTTGCTCTCCTTACGTCAGTATACATCATATGAGTCTGTGACGCTGGCTTTGCAACATCTTGCGTGTCTTTAGGCTCGCCGCGACCAACACTTACCATGCACTGTCCACAAAACATGGAGGCGCCGGGGCTTGAACCCGGGACCTTTCACATGCAAAGCGAACGCTCTACCAACTGAGCTACGCCCCCAAGCGCAACGAAGCTGCGCTGTTTTCCATCCTTTGCTACTCTGATGTGCGCGGACATGATGGTTGGTTGGTTTATAGGGGCGAAGGGACCAGTGTACAAAGGCGCGATCACGTTCATATGCACAAGAGTTCCAAGTAGTTTCGATGCTCTGGTATTACGACTACAAATTCCGTCTGTATTTAAAGTCTTAAATTGAAAGGACAGTCACAAATTGCTCCGTTTTCACTCCTTGTCGACAATCACACAGCGCCTGAGGTAACAAGCACATCTGAAGCCCCATTGTGCACTCGACTGTTGATGCCAACTCACTGCCGCGCACTTTACTACTGTGTACCACTCTTGTCGTCCAACTGCAAAAGACTGGGCCACAACAAGCTTCCGCGTCTCCATTGCACTGCGCAAACTACGAAACGCTCCCCAAACATTGCACTCACCCATGCAGACGACTTTTCCGACTTTACACGACGCTCACGCTAGTGACAGCCTTATTTAGAGCTTGACGTCGCACCCAAGCGAGTGAGCACATTTCGCCTACGGCTTAGGCCGCCCAACTAGTGTGGCTGCTCGGTCTCTGCAGGCAGCAAGGGGCTGCAAACTTCCCGTGTTCGCGCCTATGTCACCTCCGCTTGCTTGTCAGAGACAGAGTGTCGCAAAACATACAACTCACTCCATGAATTGATTGCTACGGCATCTGTCATCAGCAGTCATAACTAGCAACACCAGTAGCAGCCGACTGCACGTAAAGAATGGGAATGTGCAGTGGGATTTTTGTGAACTCGGCGCAAGGCAGATCTTTCCGACATAGGTTTGAGAATCTTAAGGGAAGACTCGTACTGGTTCTAAATTAAGTATAGGGCTGGGAGGAGGGTGGTTCCTGCGCGTAACAGCACGCTTGCCAATTGTTGCTGCTAATCGTTCGCTCGTATCTGCCTAGACACATTTGCTGGCTGTGAATTATTTCACTTGCATGGCAGTGTGCGCATGTTGGTGTGTTAAAAATTCTGGAGACGCTGGGTATCGATCCCAGTACCTCTCGCATGCTAAGCGAGCGCTCTACCATCTGAGCTACGCCCCCTGATGACGGATAGTGCTACATACAACCATATCAATATCACAGACCCTTGCACTCCCATTATTCCGCAGACAAACACTACTCTCAATGTGTCCGTGAGGGTGTCTTTCAGGTTTCCTGCATTCTGTATCGAATCGTAGTTGGCCAAAATTAAAGTGGCACGCACAACGTCGAAAATAGCGTTCGGCCACCGCTCTGAGTAAGACGAACGTGTTGTCCACACTCTAGACTTCATTGAGGTTAGGCCGTTATACCTAAGACAGATTTGCACTCGATGACACCTCGACAACAGCCGGTCCTCACATTCACGTCTTGCTCTCCTTACGTCAGTATACATCATATGAGTCTGTGACGCTGGCTTTGCAACATCTTGCGTGTCTTTAGGCTCGCCGCGACCAACACTTACCATGCACTGTCCACAAAACATGGAGGCGCCGGGGCTTGAACCCGGGACCTTTCACATGCAAAGCGAACGCTCTACCAACTGAGCTACGCCCCCAAGCGCAACGAAGCTGCGCTGTTTTCCATCCTTTGCTACTCTGATGTGCGCGGACATGATGGTTGGTTGGTTTATAGGGGCGAAGGGACCAGTGTACAAAGGCGCGATCACGTTCATATGCACAAGAGTTCCAAGTAGTTTCGATGCTCTGGTATTACGACTACAAATTCCGTCTGTATTTAAAGTCTTAAATTGAAAGGACAGTCACAAATTGCTCCGTTTTCACTCCTTGTCGACAATCACACAGCGCCTGAGGTAACAAGCACATCTGAAGCCCCATTGTGCACTCGACTGTTGATGCCAACTCACTGCCGCGCACTTTACTACTGTGTACCACTCTTGTCGTCCAACTGCAAAAGACTGGGCCACAACAAGCTTCCGCGTCTCCATTGCACTGCGCAAACTACGAAACGCTCCCCAAACATTGCACTCACCCATGCAGACGACTTTTCCGACTTTACACGACGCTCACGCTAGTGACAGCCTTATTTAGAGCTTGACGTCGCACCCAAGCGAGTGAGCACATTTCGCCTACGGCTTAGGCCGCCCAACTAGTGTGGCTGCTCGGTCTCTGCAGGCAGCAAGGGGCTGCAAACTTCCCGTGTTCGCGCCTATGTCACCTCCGCTTGCTTGTCAGAGACAGAGTGTCGCAAAACATACAACTCACTCCATGAATTGATTGCTACGGCATCTGTCATCAGCAGTCATAACTAGCAACACCAGTAGCAGCCGACTGCACGTAAAGAATGGGAATGTGCAGTGGGATTTTTGTGAACTCGGCGCAAGGCAGATCTTTCCGACATAGGTTTGAGAATCTTAAGGGAAGACTCGTACTGGTTCTAAATTAAGTATAGGGCTGGGAGGAGGGTGGTTCCTGCGCGTAACAGCACGCTTGCCAATTGTTGCTGCTAATCGTTCGCTCGTATCTGCCTAGACACATTTGCTGGCTGTGAATTATTTCACTTGCATGGCAGTGTGCGCATGTTGGTGTGTTAAAAATTCTGGAGACGCTGGGTATCGATCCCAGTACCTCTCGCATGCTAAGCGAGCGCTCTACCATCTGAGCTACGCCCCCTGATGACGGATAGTGCTACATACAACCATATCAATATCACAGACCCTTGCACTCCCATTATTCCGCAGACAAACACTACTCTCAATGTGTCCGTGAGGGTGTCTTTCAGGTTTCCTGCATTCTGTATCGAATCGTAGTTGGCCAAAATTAAAGTGGCACGCACAACGTCGAAAATAGCGTTCGGCCACCGCTCTGAGTAAGACGAACGTGTTGTCCACACTCTAGACTTCATTGAGGTTAGGCCGTTATACCTAAGACAGATTTGCACTCGATGACACCTCGACAACAGCCGGTCCTCACATTCACGTCTTGCTCTCCTTACGTCAGTATACATCATATGAGTCTGTGACGCTGGCTTTGCAACATCTTGCGTGTCTTTAGGCTCGCCGCGACCAACACTTACCATGCACTGTCCACAAAACATGGAGGCGCCGGGGCTTGAACCCGGGACCTTTCACATGCAAAGCGAACGCTCTACCAACTGAGCTACGCCCCCAAGCGCAACGAAGCTGCGCTGTTTTCCATCCTTTGCTACTCTGATGTGCGCGGACATGATGGTTGGTTGGTTTATAGGGGCGAAGGGACCAGTGTACAAAGGCGCGATCACGTTCATATGCACAAGAGTTCCAAGTAGTTTCGATGCTCTGGTATTACGACTACAAATTCCGTCTGTATTTAAAGTCTTAAATTGAAAGGACAGTCACAAATTGCTCCGTTTTCACTCCTTGTCGACAATCACACAGCGCCTGAGGTAACAAGCACATCTGAAGCCCCATTGTGCACTCGACTGTTGATGCCAACTCACTGCCGCGCACTTTACTACTGTGTACCACTCTTGTCGTCCAACTGCAAAAGACTGGGCCACAACAAGCTTCCGCGTCTCCATTGCACTGCGCAAACTACGAAACGCTCCCCAAACATTGCACTCACCCATGCAGACGACTTTTCCGACTTTACACGACGCTCACGCAACGCTCACGCTAGTGACAGCCTTATTTAGAGCTTGACGTCGCACCCAAGCGAGTGAGCACATTTCGCCTACGGCTTAGGCCGCCCAACTAGTGTGGCTGCTCGGTCTCTGCAGGCAGCAAGGGGCTGCAAACTTCCCGTGTTCGCGCCTATGTCACCTCCGCTTGCTTGTCAGAGACAGAGTGTCGCAAAACATACAACTCACTCCATGAATTGATTGCTACGGCATCTGTCATCAGCAGTCATAACTAGCAACACCAGTAGCAGCCGACTGCACGTAAAGAATGGGAATGTGCAGTGGGATTTTTGTGAACTCGGCGCAAGGCAGATCTTTCCGACATAGGTTTGAGAATCTTAAGGGAAGACTCGTACTGGTTCTAAATTAAGTATAGGGCTGGGAGGAGGGTGGTTCCTGCGCGTAACAGCACACTTGCCAATTGTTGCTGCTAATCGTTCGCTCGTATCTGCCTAGACACATTTGCTGGCTGTGAATTATTTCACTTGCATGGCAGTGTGCGCATGTTGGTGTGTTAAAAATTCTGGAGACGCTGGGTATCGATCCCAGTACCTCTCGCATG
This sequence comes from Schistocerca cancellata, assembly GCF_023864275.1. NCBI lineage: Eukaryota > Metazoa > Arthropoda > Insecta > Orthoptera > Acrididae > Schistocerca > Schistocerca cancellata. The sequence goes on along the minus strand of NW_026046804.1, from coordinate 5,418 downwards.
CTAAGCGAGCGCTCTACCATCTGAGCTACGCCCCCTGATGACGGATAGTGCTACATACAACCATATCAATATCACAGACCCTTGCACTCCCATTATTCCGCAGACAAACACTACTCTCAATGTGTCCGTGAGGGTGTCTTTCAGGTTTCCTGCATTCTGTATCGAATCGTAGTTGGCCAAAATTAAAGTGGCACGCACAACGTCGAAAATAGCGTTCGGCCACCGCTCTGAGTAAGACGAACGTGTTGTCCACACTCTAGACTTCATTGAGGTTAGGCCGTTATACCTAAGACAGATTTGCACTCGATGACACCTCGACAACAGCCGGTCCTCACATTCACGTCTTGCTCTCCTTACGTCAGTATACATCATATGAGTCTGTGACGCTGGCTTTGCAACATCTAGCGTGTCTTTATGCTCGCCGCGACCAACACTTACCATGCACTGTCCACAAAACATGGAGGCGCCGGGGCTTGAACGCGGGACCTTTCACATGCAAAGCGAACGCTCTACCAACTGAGCTACGCCCCCAAGCGCAACAAAGCTGCGCTGTTTTCCATCCTTTGCTACTCTGATGTGCGCGGACATGATGGTTGGTTGGTTTATAGGGGCGAAGGGACCAGTGTACAAAGGCGCGATCACGTTCATATGCACAAGAGTTCCAAGTAGTTTCGATGCTCTGGTATTACGACTACAAATTCCGTCTGTATTTAAAGTCTTAAATTGAAAGGACAGTCACAAATTGCTCCGTTTTCACTCCTTGTCGACAATCACACAGCGCCTGAGGTAACAAGCACATCTGAAGCCCCATTGTGCACTCGACTGTTGATGCCAACTCACTGCCGCGCACTTTACTACTGTGTACCACTCTTGTCGTCCAACTGCAAAAGACTGGGCCACAACAAGCTTCCGCGTCTCCATTGCACTGCGCAAACTACGAAACGCTCCCCAAACATTGCACTCACCCATGCAGACGACTTTTCCGACTTTACACGACGCTCACGCAACGCTCACGCTAGTGACAGCCTTATTTAGAGCTTGACGTCGCACCCAAGCGAGTGAGCACATTTCGCCTACGGCTTAGGCCGCCCAACTAGTGTGGCTGCTCGGTCTCTGCAGGCAGCAAGGGGCTGCAAACTTCCCGTGTTCGCGCCTATGTCACCTCCGCTTGCTTGTCAGAGACAGAGTGTCGCAAAACATACAACTCACTCCATGAATTGATTGCTACGGCATCTGTCATCAGCAGTCATAACTAGCAACACCAGTAGCAGCCGACTGCACGTAAAGAATGGGAATGTGCAGTGGGATTTTTGTGAACTCGGCGCAAGGCAGATCTTTCCGACATAGGTTTGAGAATCTTAAGGGAAGACTCGTACTGGTTCTAAATTAAGTATAGGGCTGGGAGGAGGGTGGTTCCTGCGCGTAACAGCACGCTTGCCAATTGTTGCTGCTAATCGTTCGCTCGTATCTGCCTAGACACATTTGCTGGCTGTGAATTATTTCACTTGCATGGCAGTGTGCGCATGTTGGTGTGTTAAAAATTCTGGAGACGCTGGGTATCGATCCCAGTACCTCTCGCATGCTAAGCGAGCGCTCTACCATCTGAGCTACGCCCCCTGATGACGGATAGTGCTACATACAACCATATCAATATCACAGACCCTTGCACTCCCATTATTCCGCAGACAAACACTACTCTCAATGTGTCCGTGAGGGTGTCTTTCAGGTTTCCTGCATTCTGTATCGAATCGTAGTTGGCCAAAATTAAAGTGGCACGCACAACGTCGAAAATAGCGTTCGGCCACCGCTCTGAGTAAGACGAACGTGTTGTCCACACTCTAGACTTCATTGAGGTTAGGCCGTTATACCTAAGACAGATTTGCACTCGATGACACCTCGACAACAGCCGGTCCTCACATTCACGTCTTGCTCTCCTTACGTCAGTATACATCATATGAGTCTGTGACGCTGGCTTTGCAACATCTTGCGTGTCTTTAGGCTCGCCGCGACCAACACTTACCATGCACTGTCCACAAAACATGGAGGCGCCGGGGCTTGAACCCGGGACCTTTCACATGCAAAGCGAACGCTCTACCAACTGAGCTACGCCCCCAAGCGCAACGAAGCTGCGCTGTTTTCCATCCTTTGCTACTCTGATGTGCGCGGACATGATGGTTGGTTGGTTTATAGGGGCGAAGGGACCAGTGTACAAAGGCGCGATCACGTTCATATGCACAAGAGTTCCAAGTAGTTTCGATGCTCTGGTATTACGACTACAAATTCCGTCTGTATTTAAAGTCTTAAATTGAAAGGACAGTCACAAATTGCTCCGTTTTCACTCCTTGTCGACAATCACACAGCGCCTGAGGTAACAAGCACATCTGAAGCCCCATTGTGCACTCGACTGTTGATGCCAACTCACTGCCGCGCACTTTACTACTGTGTACCACTCTTGTCGTCCAACTGCAAAAGACTGGGCCACAACAAGCTTCCGCGTCTCCATTGCACTGCGCAAACTACGAAACGCTCCCCAAACATTGCACTCACCCATGCAGACGACTTTTCCGACTTTACACGACGCTCACGCAACGCTCACGCTAGTGACAGCCTTATTTAGAGCTTGACGTCGCACCCAAGCGAGTGAGCACATTTCGCCTACGGCTTAGGCCGCCCAACTAGTGTGGCTGCTCGGTCTCTGCAGGCAGCAAGGGGCTGCAAACTTCCCGTGTTCGCGCCTATGTCACCTCCGCTTGCTTGTCAGAGACAGAGTGTCGCAAAACATACAACTCACTCCATGAATTGATTGCTACGGCATCTGTCATCAGCAGTCATAACTAGCAACACCAGTAGCAGCCGACTGCACGTAAAGAATGGGAATGTGCAGTGGGATTTTTGTGAACTCGGCGCAAGGCAGATCTTTCCGACATAGGTTTGAGAATCTTAAGGGAAGACTCGTACTGGTTCTAAATTAAGTATAGGGCTGGGAGGAGGGTGGTTCCTGCGCGTAACAGCACACTTGCCAATTGTTGCTGCTAATCGTTCGCTCGTATCTGCCTAGACACATTTGCTGGCTGTGAATTATTTCACTTGCATGGCAGTGTGCGCATGTTGGTGTGTTAAAAATTCTGGAGACGCTGGGTATCGATCCCAGTACCTCTCGCATGCTAAGCGAGCGCTCTACCATCTGAGCTACGCCCCCTGATGACGGATAGTGCTACATACAACCATATCAATATCACAGACCCTTGCACTCCCATTATTCCGCAGACAAACACTACTCTCAATGTGTCCGTGAGGGTGTCTTTCAGGTTTCCTGCATTCTGTATCGAATCGTAGTTGGCCAAAATTAAAGTGGCACGCACAACGTCGAAAATAGCGTTCGGCCACCGCTCTGAGTAAGACGAACGTGTTGTCCACACTCTAGACTTCATTGAGGTTAGGCCGTTATACCTAAGACAGATTTGCACTCGATGACACCTCGACAACAGCCGGTCCTCACATTCACGTCTTGCTCTCCTTACGTCAGTATACATCATATGAGTCTGTGACGCTGGCTTTGCAACATCTTGCGTGTCTTTAGGCTCGCCGCGACCAACACTTACCATGCACTGTCCACAAAACATGGAGGCGCCGGGGCTTGAACCCGGGACCTTTCACATGCAAAGCGAACGCTCTACCAACTGAGCTACGCCCCCAAGCGCAACGAAGCTGCGCTGTTTTCCATCCTTTGCTACTCTGATGTGCGCGGACATGATGGTTGGTTGGTTTATAGGGGCGAAGGGACCAGTGTACAAAGGCGCGATCACGTTCATATGCACAAGAGTTCCAAGTAGTTTCGATGCTCTGGTATTACGACTACAAATTCCGTCTGTATTTAAAGTCTTAAATTGAAAGGACAGTCACAAATTGCTCCGTTTTCACTCCTTGTCGACAATCACACAGCGCCTGAGGTAACAAGCACATCTGAAGCCCCATTGTGCACTCGACTGTTGATGCCAACTCACTGCCGCGCACTTTACTACTGTGTACCACTCTTGTCGTCCAACTGCAAAAGACTGGGCCACAACAAGCTTCCGCGTCTCCATTGCACTGCGCAAACTACGAAACGCTCCCCAAACATTGCACTCACCCATGCAGACGACTTTTCCGACTTTACACGACGCTCACGCAACGCTCACGCTAGTGACAGCCTTATTTAGAGCTTGACGTCGCACCCAAGCGAGTGAGCACATTTCGCCTACGGCTTAGGCCGCCCAACTAGTGTGGCTGCTCGGTCTCTGCAGGCAGCAAGGGGCTGCAAACTTCCCGTGTTCGCGCCTATGTCACCTCCGCTTGCTTGTCAGAGACAGAGTGTCGCAAAACATACAACTCACTCCATGAATTGATTGCTACGGCATCTGTCATCAGCAGTCATAACTAGCAACACCAGTAGCAGCCGACTGCACGTAAAGAATGGGAATGTGCAGTGGGATTTTTGTGAACTCGGCGCAAGGCAGATCTTTCCGACATAGGTTTGAGAATCTTAAGGGAAGACTCGTACTGGTTCTAAATTAAGTATAGGGCTGGAGGAGGGTGGTTCCTGCGCGTAACAGCACGCTTGCCAATTGTTGCTGCTAATCGTTCGCTCGTATCTGCCTAGACACATTTGCTGGCTGTGAATTATTTCACTTGCATGGCAGTGTGCGCATGTTGGGTGTGTTAAAAATTCTGGAGACGCTGGGTATCGATCCAGTACCTCTCGCATGCTAAGCGAGCGCTCTACCATCTGAGCTACGCCCCCTGATGACGGATAGTGCTACATACAACCATATCAATATCACAGACCCTTGCACTCCCATTATTCCGCAGACAAACACTACTCTCAATGTGTCCGTGAGGGTGTCTTTCAGGTTTCCTGCATTCTGTATCGAATCGTAGTTGGCCAAAATTAAAGTGGCACGCACAACGTCGAAAATAGCGTTCGGCCACCGCTCTGAGTAAGACGAACGTGTTGTCCACACTCTAGACTTCATTGAGGTTAGGCCGTTATACCTAAGACAGATTTGCACTCGATGACACCTCGACAACAGCCGGTCCTCACATTCACGTCTTGCTCTCCTTACGTCAGTATACATCATATGAGTCTGTGACGCTGGCTTTGCAACATCTTGCGTGTCTTTAGGCTCGCCGCGACCAACACTTACCATGCACTGTCCACAAAACATGGAGGCGCCGGGGCTTGAACCCGGGACCTTTCACATGCAAAGCGAAACGCTCTACCAACTGAGCTACGCCCCCAAGCGCAACGAAGCTGCGCTGTTTTCCATCCTTTGCTACTCTGATGTGCGCGGACATGATGGTTGGTTGGTTTATAGGGGCGAAGGGACCAGTGTACAAAGGCGCGATCACGTTCATATGCACAAGAGTTCCAAGTAGTTT